>NC_135413.1:18097361-18397361 GCF_051991245.1 Festucalex cinctus | reverse complement strand
GATGTTAGACCAGAGTGAATGCAACGTTGGTTGAACAACCAAGCAGGGGGAGGACCAAGCGTTCATTTAATATACATGAAGGCACAAGCAGCACCTGCAACATTTATAACAGTGAGGATGGAAGGAAATAGATTTTGGGGGGAGGGGTCGGTCCAAAAACACTTCTTGTGGAAGATTGTTTTAGCTGTCAGTGAGATGTCAACATGCGTTGTAGTTGAACATAGTGGAATGAACATGCAACGGCACACAGAAAGGTCAGAGCCAGGGTTCAAACCCAGAACCTTGTGAGGCAGACACATGTGAAACAATCATACCCAGAATTCATTCAGTAGAATTAATTATTCACACATGAATTTTTCATCATTCCAAAATATTGGACATTTGTATGCTTTCAACATTGTAGTGAGGGAAGAAGACCTTTTCTATTCCGGCATGACTGTACCCCAGTATGCAAAGTAAGGCTCTTAGAGACATGGTGTGACGAGTTCGGTGTAAAAAGATCTTGACTGATCTTTCCCGCTTATCTGGGGTCGGGTCATGGAGGCAGTTGCATAAGCAGGGAAGCCCAGACTTCCCTCTCCCAGCCACTTCGTCCAATCCTTGGGGGAGGGTGGCGAAGAGTTTCCTGGCCAGCCAAGAGATGAAGCCTCTTCAGTGTGTCCTGGTTTATACCCGAGGCCTCCTTCCAAGCGGGACGTGTCCAGAACACCTCACCACGGAAACAACAAACAAGATCTCCGAACCACCACTTCTGGCAACTCACATCACCTCCATTTTTAGGACGTGCAACTTGCATTTTTAAGAAAGAAAGAAAGAAAGAAAGAAAGAAAGAAAGAACGAACGAACGAACGAACGAACGAACGAACGAACGAACGAACGAACGAACGAACGAACGAACGAACGAACGAACGAACGAACGAACGAAGGAAGGAAGGAAGGAAGGAACGAACGAACGAACGAACGAACGAACGAACGAACGAACGAACGAACGAACGATAGTAAGGGTTTTTGTTAAATTCGCCCCAAACTGAAACAGCTTCAAAGCTAATTAATTTGTGTTAATGGATTATCTTGTTGATGACAATGGCGAAAATGGGATGGCTCAAAACGTCTAACTTCATTCACCACTAATCAACACAAAATATAGGTAAGCTAAAGTCCCAGTTTAGCTAGGAATACAAACACTTGTATGAGACCAGTGTGCGACTGTGAACATGTAGTAAAAGTCCACCTAAGTAAAACTAGGGCTATGATGTTTTCAGCAAACTGCCCAAACTGTTCGTTTCAATTCTTGTGGTTCGGTACGCATGTGCGTTCACATGGTCATGTTGACTGTAACAATTTTTGCCCAGAACAACCAATCAGAGGATAGAAACCAATGGATGGAAACAAATTTGAAGTCTGATCGGTTGTCGTGCTCATGTCAGTTAATCTTTGCATACCAAATTCTTGCCTGTAGATAGAAGTTTTTTTTTTTTTTTTTTTTTTCAAATTTTACATGGTTAAAGACACCAGTTTCATTATAGGGTATTTTTTTTTATTCACTCCCATTTCCATAAACTAAACATCACCAGCCTTCAAATTAGAGCCATTATGAATAATCTGATATACAAGACTGTCTCAGAAAATTAGAATATTGTGATAAAGTTCATTCTTTTCTGTAATGCAATTAAATAAGCAAAAACGTCATACACTCTGGATTCATTACAAATCAATTGACTTTGGGGGCGTCCTGTTGCCACAAAAAAAACATGCCCTTGACTTTTTCTCCTCTTTCACACTCATTGCCAGCTTTTAAATGAAACCTACTTTGAAAAATCTGATTGTGGTCTTTTAAGGTGGTATGCAAAGATGAATTGACGGGAGAGCACCCACGGAGCCAACTTGAGCATCGTTTGAAGAAACAGTCTTGTTGCTAATAATTTAAGTTACATCAGCCAGCACTAATGATTGTGAAGGTCACACGACACGCATAAATGAACTATATGGCAATATGGCGTGTTTGCCAGATGCAATCATAGCTGCTTCCAGTGAGTAAACCAGCTTTCACATCTGTTTGCGTGAGCAATCAAGTTTGTGCCCGTTGTTGCACTTGCAAACCTTCAGTAAATCAGGCTATTTGAGTTCTTATTAGTTTTGACAGTGTATGTGAGAGCATGCATGCGTGTGCGTTTTACATGTGTTCTTGTTTGCAGTCCTTAATCAAATTAAAAACTAATTAACCATCAGATTGCAACCTGACTGAGCATCTGTTCCCGACAAAACTCACCTCCCGAGCCACTAATTAAAGGATGACGCAGAAAAACAGATGAAGATTAGAAAATGCACTTCTGTTATACACTACATATAGCCTACTGTACATGCAGTAGCTGTTCTGCTCACAAAGTTGTTTAATCATAAGAATTTCTTCATTTTTAAATAAGTGGAACATTTTCATGTGACTTTTGTATGAGTTTTAAACCATATTTTTTTGCAGTAGGAAGTTGCAAGAAGTGCTTGTTTACGTGTTTGTTCCCACGCATGAATCTTTGTTCTTTTGATGGCCCACTCATTTTCAATATATATAGATTTTTATACCAATGCACCTTCACAACTTGTGTCACTTAAATTCACATTCTTACCAACTTTTGTATTAATTGTATTAATAAAGTGGAGCCTACATTTTGCCTGCCTTTACAATTCATTTCTCCATAGAGAATTATGGAATTTGAAATCATAATTTCCAGGGTCAACTTGGCATTATCAAATCTTCATGAACAGTGCAGACCATTTTTATGCGAATATCATTTTTTTTTTAAATTAAATAGAAGAAAAAATGGAATAGGAATCAAGGCGAGTCACCTCTTGATGCACTGCATTCAGCCAAGCTCATTGATGGCTGCTGTCATGACTGGGTCACACCAGGGTTAAGTTTGGGTCATGACCGTGAGGTCAAGTGTCTGTTTTGAACTGATGTAATCAACATCTAGTATCAACGAGTTTTAAGCTATGTGATGTCAGGAGCTATGTGATGTCAAGAATCTTTAATCTATCTGTTCACCAGCCAATCAGATAATTCCATGTCAGTCCTGTTACCCACATGTCTAGCCACAAACCAATCAGATCGATTCGTTGTCTATTTTAGCCAAACCGAGAAGTGTGTGTTTTATTACCTCAGTTCCTCTGTGCATCTCCACAGCCCAAGGGGGCTTGGCGTCTCGTGATTCTCGATGCATTCTCATTGTTTCTCTTCTAGTCAAGTTTGTTCCACGTCTCTTGATGTTATGCGAATAAAGTGTTAAACTCTTATTTGTGTCTGCGCTTTGGGATCCAACCTCAGAACCTAACAGCTGCATGTTGGTTGTAGGCATATTTGTGTATGATTGAATGGCAGCATGTAGTTCTGCAAAAATACTGCCTTTTTAAATCCTATTGTATTACTAATGTATGAAAAGAATACATACATTTGGGAATGAGACATTCTTGGAATCAGAAAACGATCTGATTACATTTTTTACAAGTTGTTGAAAGCCTCAGTGCATGTTGCTGACTCTATCAGATTAATTATGTGTATTATTCAAAGATGGTGGGCAGATAAGGCCTGGCTGTGCAACAATGGCGAACTGATGAGGCTGCCAGAATTTAATTTCCTGCTGCCCATCTGTCAGGAGCAAATAGGCTGTACATGTTGTTGGAAGGTCGAATCAGTGCTGGTCAACTGTCACTCAGATAAGTTATTATTGTTTTGATTTTCTGTGTTTTGTATTATTGGTTGCTTTGAAGAAAGCAAATAAGAAGGTACAGTAAACACTACACACAAAAAAGTGCTACATATGACTGAGCAAAAATGTTATGCACTATATGCGATTATGAGCTACAATACAGCATACTGTAAAGTGTTTTGAGTGCGGTCATGTCTTGCTAACGATGTTTCCGTAATGGTTGCTGCATAAGTTTGTCCATGCACACTGATACTCGTAATGAAGTATTGACACTGGATTTTCTATTTCTTTGACTGCTAAACGTTATCCAAAAAAACAACCCCAACAGTGCCAGCCGATTTCGAGCATTTTCACTCATCTTTCAAGACAAAAAAAATATTGTGCGCTACGACGACATAAATACAAAAAAAGTATGTTTCTACCTTATTCCATTCTTTAGTAATCACCATTCAAAAATAGGTAATTTGAGTGACATAAGCGAAAATAAAAAAAAAAAAAAAATAGAGAAAACAAGCTTTTTGTGAAAAGATGAAAATTTTTGCACAACAGTGACTTTGACACTATTTTTTTTGTTTATTGACGCTCTGTGGCTTTGATCATTCACGGCATCTTGAAAACGTTCGATTTCATCAAAACTTAGTAAACGTCAATTAACGTTTATGGCGGCATTCATTAGGATTTGAGAAGACCTCATTAAACGTTTTTGGCAGTCAAAGAGTTAAATGCTGTACTTGCATACAAACCAGTAGAACTAGACATGCCCTTGAGTGAGTCCATTCAGATGAATTTGAGAAATAAAATCAATTTCTGAGCATGATTACATCCTCAGCACCTCTAAATTAGGCTTGATTCTACAAAATGATTGGAGATTTTGTGAATTTCTTCAAGTTGATATAAATTTTCTCATTGCTTCCTCCTATATTACAAAAACAAGTTAGGTTCTTGGAGGTTATAAATCAAGGCTTGAGACTGCGGCCAAATTGTTCGCATATGTGACATTTTATTCAGGAAGAATTTCATGTGGTTGTGTTTATGCAGTCCTCCAACACAGGTGTATTTAGTGCTTCCCACGCATACTTTTATCTGTGGCAGGCCTGCACAACTGAATTTTATCTGCCACTAAATCATTTTGCTGATATGTGACCTTTCAATATGTGACTAATGTATTAACTTTCTTTTGCTGCTCGGTGAATGTGCAGCTCTGGTCCTTGTGTGCATATGCTAATCCATACCAATGCTTTCACTTCTGATATACTACTGCAAATACAGTATTGCAAATGACTGAAGTATCAAAAGTATGTAGGCCTGAATTTAAATTTGAGAATCCATTTTAGAGCATGAGATCTGGCACTGTATGTGACCCCCCCTGCCTTGACGTCGACACTGGCAGGGGAGCTTTGTTAGTCTGTGCTGAGACCACAAACATACTCCAACACTGCCCAGCGTCCATATTTTATCCGTAGAAAGCCTTGACACAGGATGGAAATAGTAAGAGACATCAGAAGATGAAGGGAACATATTGGAATCTGTGATTAATTCTAATGTAAATGTAACCTAAAAATGTGGAAAAACAAACAAAAATAACTGAACATTTTTTTTCTGTCTTTAGGTTTGGACATCAGAGACACGTTTTTCACTTCTCTGAAGTCATCTTTGCACCACAGCAGCTACTGAAATCGGGTTTTAAGACATCCAGGCATGCATTATTACACACTCACTACAAGAAAGCAAGAAATGCATTAAATGACCAATGGATTATAGCAATTTACTCATCATGCTATAACTGAAGGCTTAGAGTTTATACCCTTGAAAGGTCAAACAGGCTGCTGATTATCGCCACAAACAATCGTAGCAGACAGACACTTTCCACGAGTTCCGATTTGTTTGTCAGCATCGATAGAAGCAAGAACCAGACAGGATGGCCGACCGCTACCAAAACAACATATACCACCAAAGTGACGGTGACAGTTATGGGACTTATGGAGAAGGTGATGGAGGTGGTCACGATGGATATGGTTACCAGGCCGAATACCCTCCCCAGGAAGAGGACGCGGCAAGTGATGTGACTGAAGGTCATGATGAAGAAGACCAAATGTATGAAGGAGAATATCAAGGTATACCACACCCCGATGAGGTGAAGGCCGCACAGAGAGCTGCAAGGTGAGACACATCATGCAATGCACTCACAGGGTACAAAAGTTTTTACCAATAGATTATATGACTGTAAGAGTTAGTAAGGGCTAGACAAGAAAAGTTTTATGAAATCATTCGGAAAAACCTCAACAACATGCACACTTTATTGGCTGTAGTCGATAAACTCAAGATTCACCCAAATCAAACAGCACCAGAACTATTTTCAAAAGATTAATGCAATGAATTTTCTTGCTGTTTTAGTGAAGAATGAAATCCATCAGGTCAAAACCCAGCATGATAAAAATAGAAACAAAAAATAAAAATACATAAATGACAATAAATAAGCAAGATCATAAAATGATGCAGCACTAAAAAACACCCAGGAGTAACTCAATTAGTACCATGACAGAATTTGATAGTAGAGCAAAAAACAGCAGCTGAAACTATCAACTTGCTGTCTTGACTCACCAGTCACCACCATCGGATGTTTTCAAATCTTTTGTGAAATCTGTGCTAACCCTGCAATGCCGAATGTATCATATATGCTACAAGGCATTTTACGCCCTCTCTTACATGAGTATAGTATTTCTTCTCTTAAAAGCCTGAAGTATTGGATCTGATACATGCACTGCCCGTATAATCCTTTCAAAGAGGTATTGCAAAATAACCATACTTGACAAAAGAGAACACCTGACTTTAAAGAATTATTTTGTTGAGCAGGTTGGAAACTTTGGTGGGACTAAATCGTGAAATGGTTCATACTTGGAGGAAATTCGTTGTTCTTTTTTCTTTAACCACTGGAAGTTTTACAATTCACCAAATGGCCTTGAGACGTGTAGAGTCCTTCAATGACAGGCTTTGGACCCCTATAATAATAATAATAATAATAATAATAATAATAATAATAATAATAATAATAATAATAATAATAATAATAATAAATTTCATTCAATTATTTCTACAAGGATTCAGAGGGTTCAATGGGCACACTGTTGTAATTTTATAAATTAAATATGGTGTCATCCACCACAAATGAATATGTGCCCGCTTTTATGCTGAGCGCATTAACGCCTGTCTCTAAAATAGGGTCCTATGTCACCAAATTGTCAGATGCACATGGGAGTATGTAGTAAAGAACTCCCTCGGTCCACTGGACAGCCTATCGAGGCACCATATGGCCATTCAAATTCTCCAACATGGTAAACTATAGTTACCTCGGCAAGAAAATGAAGATACGCTTATTTATATGCTGAGCGCACGGATGCCTGTCTATGAATAAGGCCCTTAAAGAGTGTCTGTAAAGTATGCAAGATCCATTTTTTCTACATTTTATGTTACAGCCTCATTCCAAAGTAGAATAGAGTAACTTTTATCTCAAAATTATACATTCAGCACGCTACAATAACATGAAACGCTTGTAGCATCATAGTGAAAAAGACTTGACACTGTTATTGCTGACAAATAAATTCCCCTTCAAAAGTATTGGAATGGCAAGATCAATTCCATTCCAATACTTTTACTGACTTGAAAAGTGGGTTGTTCGTCACATCTAGATGCAGATACCAAGAAATAAAAGGTGGAATTATGAACTTTTATCTCATATTCATCTTTTGGTCTGATTCCCAAATGTTTTCAGTAACAAAAACAAAGGATTAACCCTTTCCGATCCAATAGTTTTGGAGGGGACTGTATTCAACAAAGTACTATATGTGAAAGGCTGTTACAATACTTGAACTTTGTACATGTATAAATTTGCAAAAATCATTTTGAAATATGGCTGTAAGTGAAGTGCTGTATGTAAATACTTTCTCGAGGCACTATAACGCTCAGTTAAAATCATGTAAAATTAATGGAGTGGTAATTGCAGTAATAAGATCTAGATAGCTAGAAGTATAACATTTTGACGTTCACTAAAAATGGCATCCAGGGGCTACAGGGTAGAAAGAGAACTAATTTGAGGCTTGTTAGTAGCTGTCCCATTAACATCATCTATCCTTTTTATGTTAATTGTGAGCTCAATAGGGAGTGATTCAACCTCAATATTTTTTTTTTCCTCCCACTATGCAATCTCAGGGCAAAATCTCGAGCTGGTGTTGCACTCTCGGAACTGCAGGAGTTATCGGAACAGTACGAGGATATAATGGAAGATTGCGGCCATGGCAAGTTCCAGTGGACGCTCTTCATGGTGCTGGGCATGGCTCTCATGGCTGATGGGGTCGAATGTTTTGTGGTTGCCTTTGTTCTGCCATCTGCCGAAAAGGATCTGTGCCTCTCCAATGCGGAGAAAGGGATGCTGGGTAAGGTTTTCTCTGCCACTCACATAAAAACATTCTATGATGCCCATGTCCAAAAGTTACAGTAAATCGCATATTGTTTCCCAAACACCACAAAGACCTACAGAGCCTCAATAAGTATAATAGAGGTTGTGTTGAATATGCGATCAACAGAAATAAAAACTTTTCAATGACAGTTTTACATGAACAAAATCAAATGCATCAACAACATGAAAGCGTTTGAAACGCAAAAGTAATATATACGCAAACTTCAAAATGATTACTACTAAGTATTTTTGTGTACTATTTGTCATTGCGGAGGGCAGTGACAGACTCTTACAGTAGCAGGCTATAATGACAAAGCAAATAGGCATCTATAACAGTAAAATATGCATTTAAAAAAAAAAAAACTATGCAATGTATTGTTTTTTTTCCAACAGTCGTCATTCAATATTTATGCAGCTTCTCTGAATCAATTTAATGTGTATAAATTCACAACAGTAGCAATTCTGCATCTCCCGGTCTTTGTTCTAGTCCATGTATCATGAAAATATGTACACCTGTTAGCAATTAGATGCAGATGAGGTGACAATGAGAATGTGAAAGTGAATTTGAAAGTAAATAGGAACGAATTTGAATTAAAGATGACAAACTGAAAAGCTGACATCCAGTTTTCATGTGGATTTATACTACTGGTACATTGTACTGTACACATACTAAAATATTTGTGTAGATTTAAAATCCGTTTTAGGTTGCACAAGCACAAGTAGTACATTAATAGTCATCCACTGTTTTTATTTATTTATTTATCTATTTATTTATTTATTTGAAAATTAAAGGATTTTTACTGCACCTTACACATAAAAATACAATAATCCAGCTAAGCTAATTACCAATATATGTATATAATTATAATTTTAAGTATTAATTTTAGCAATCTGCATGATCACAAATAAATGAATTGCCAATGAAGTTTAACCTTTCAAAATTAACAATAAAATGCTGTAAATCCGTTTTGGGATACATCCATGTGAATGAGTGTCAGTAACGTAGAGTGTTGTTCATGCAGTAAAATCCTCAAACTACCTCTGGAGTCAGATTATCCACTGGGCACTGAGGATGCAGAAGGGAATCCGCTTGCTTGCTGGGGATTGAGTGCTGTGTCTTTATTGCTTTGCATAATTAAGGGCTTACTCAAGTTGCTTATTTGTATTCTACAGGTTACCCAGAGCATGGTTAGAAGTGCAAGCGCATACATACTGTACGCACATCCGACGTTCATAGAACTGTAGGCTATTTCGTGGGATAAAGGCTGAGCAACAAAACAAACTCCACTGGGAGAAAAGGGGTGAGAAAATAACAAAAACAGCAGCAGAACAAGAAAAACAAATAACAGTCAAATGCAGACAGGGGGATACAAGGAGAACTCCAGTGTGTGAATGAATAAGCAGGGCAGTGAATGCGAAAGAGAAATGGAGATGTGACGTGAAGAAATATGGGTGGAGTAAAAAGAGTGCTGCAGTGCAGCCACCATCAACCATTTCGGTTGTAAATTTGATGTTCTAAAATGCAGTCTAGACACAAACGCTATTATTTATTTATATGAAATATTCTAACATGTTTTCATGATTTCACTTTCCTAAACAACATGTATGCAACATTAAAAGGGAAAAAAAAACAACAACAAAAAACAACGGACCATAATGTGAATATTATCACAGCCACAGTTCCCCCCTGTTGTACGGCCATCTGCACACTGGCGTTGTGTTCCAGAGTTAGTCTTATGCAACACACAGAACAAGTGTATTGTTTGCACACAACTCTGAGTCATTTGAAGAGTTGCTGTAATTCCATCGCCACGGACAACCTTCTTCCTTCACCCAGATATCAACCTTGAGATCACAACCCCTTATGTAACCATCAATTTAAAATTCACTGATTTGTATAAGGAAGATGGTGGACCGTCTCACAGTCAGGAGATGTAGTTTTGAATCTTTGTTGGAACATCTCTTTGTGGAGTTTGCGTGCGCTCCCTGTCCTTCCATGGGTGTCCATCCCACATCTCCCAAACATGCGTGTTGGATTTAAAGTTACTCGAAATTGTCCACAAGTGCAAATGTGAATGTGCCCTGGAATTGACTGGTTACGAGTTCAGAAAAGGCAAGGGATGGTGGTGTTATTTACAGTATCTAGAGCGTTTCATACAAAAGCTAACTGAATATGCTTCACATAATTAAAGACAATATTTGAAAGTATTTAATAACAAAATCATTTAAGACTTTTAAGAGCAAAGAAAATAAATAAACAAATAAATAAATAAATAAATAAATAAATAAATAAATAAATAAAGTTGTGTGCCACCTCTTGTCCAAATTCACGTGGACACCCTGAGGACAACCAATATAGTAAATTGGTCTGTCCAATATTTAATTTGTCTTATGATCATTCATCTGGAATGTTTTTTTTTTTTGTTTTTTTTTAATGTAGCATTTACACTTGAATTGACTTATTTTGAGTATTTCATTGTTTGATTGCAGTACCAACTTTGCACCAAAAGGGGTTACTAATTGATGATCATAAGGATTTTTAATACAATATTTAACAGGTTTTTTTTTTAGATATTTTTTTGTTTTTATGTTTGTTTTGTTGTATTTCTGTAAAGTGCTTTGTGACAGCTAAGGCTGTTTGAAAGCGCTATATAAATAAAGATGACTTGACTTTTTAGCCTTCAATTGACAGGATAACTGAAGAGTTGATAAGATATGGGAGAGAGGGGGAATGACCTGTTATGTAGATTGTGCTATAGGCATGGGCCAATTACCAGTTTGACAGTTTACTCTGGTTTAAAAAAAAAAAAAAAAGAAACAAAAGGTTTAAATAATCGCTATTATTGGCTGTCACTAGTAATGAGCAATTCACTTTTTTTTTCTCCTTCTCAGTGAGCAGGGAGGGAAGGGGTGTGCAGAAAAAGGTCTCAGCGGGTACTAGTTAGCCCCAAGAACAACATGAGTAGTTTTTATTTACCCAAATATTTCAAAAAGGTCAATTTTACTACTGTAATATTTTTGTTCATAATAATCATACTATCAGAATCTTGATGTCAGAATATTGGTGAAACTTCAGGGCAAATATTTTGTGTCAAGGTATTTTTGTGGACAACTTATCTGACTTAGTCGACGTTTTTCACAGCACTACTGTTAACTGTATATGCTTTTTTTTGTAAAATACTTGCAGTATTTCACAAAAGTGAGTACGCCTTAGGCAGTGCTGGGAAACAATTGACACAAAATATTGACACTTTGAAATACATTTGGAAATTTTGACTTGTACTTTTGGCATATACTGCATTCCATTTTGTTGCTATTATACATCCATCCATCCATTTTCTTGACCGCTTATTCCTCACAAGGGTCGCGGGGGCTGCTGGCGCCTATCTCAGCTGGCTCTGGGCAGTAGGCGGGGGACACCCTGGACTGGTTGCCAGCCAATCACAGGGCACACAGAGACGAACAACCATCCACACTCACACGCACACCTAGGGACAATTCGGAGCTCCCAATTAACCTGCCATGCATGTCTTTGGAATGTGGGAGGAGACCGGAGTACCCGGAGAAGACCCACGCGGGCACGGGGAGAACATGCAAACTCCACCCAGGAAGGTCCGACCCTGGACCCGAACCGGAGACCTCAGAACTGGGAAGCGGACGTGCTAACCACTCGACTACCGTGCCGCCTGCTATTATACAACATACAATAAAAAATGTTTACCAAAATGTGAATGCTTATTTTGAGAAATGCAAATTTAACTTTTATTTCTTCACAAAGTCTTAACTCTAAAATGTGTCAGTTCATCTCAGACATCCATTAAAATAATGAAATGCATTTGTTTTGCTATTCCTTTTCTTCTATGTCTGCTATGAGTATGTGACATAATATCAAGTACAGTAAATGTAACAGGCAAAAGTGTGTTTAAGGTCAGCCAAGTCAATGACATTTACAAAGAACCAATTGGTAACAGATGTTATTTCAAGGCACTTGATATCAATCAGGAAAAGAAAGATGCTCCTCATACAAAAACAAGGGAACCTCACATGACTCAGCACTTTGTGTCAGAGGTAAGGAAAAGTCCTTCTTGCACAGGTTTATAACACTTGTGTTTCTCTCTGCAGGTCTGATTGTCTTCCTGAGTATGATGGTAGGAGCGTTCATATGGGGTGGTCTCGCAGACAAAGTTGGCCGTCGACGCTGTTTGGTTGTGGCCTTAGCTATAGACTGCATCTTTGTCTTCCTGTCCTCGTTCGCCCAGAGCTATGGCTTCTTCCTCTTCTTCAGGCTGCTGTCAGGCATCGGGTAACTCACGCACATCAGCACTCACACACAGTACATATAGTAACAACAGTGTCTTTGGTAACTCTTGTGTTGTTAGCTTCACATTTTTTTGTTTGTTCTATAAACACATCAACTTTCCAAGCTTTACTGCATGATTACCTTTAACCAAATAACATTTTTGCCAAATGCAAAATCTGAATCAGTTCTGGCTGCACATTTTATTCTTCTTCTCATACATGGACACAAAAAAATACAGAGATAAATATTGCTTTTGAATTGAGCATTTTGTGGCAGAATGACAGAATAATATTTAGTATGTCAGGAATAAGCGGTCACGAAAATGGATGGATGGATGATGCAAAATTTTTTTGTTTCCTGAAAAATCTGAAAAAAAAAAAAATGACTTAGGCGATTATTTTAAGAAAGTGTCAATTTGTTCCCACAGTCTCTTCATCATATTATTTTCTGGGAGACACCTGTGTTATTTCCAATCCAGAAAAAAAACTTGCTGGTTTGTCACCATAATGACCAAAGTCAACTTATTTTTCCTTAATATATTTCCTCCTAATGGGGTCTTCGTCTAGGAATTCCTAACTAGGTTTGTTGAATATTTTTCAGGACTTTTTATTTTTTAAACGTCCTGTCTTGAACCCATTTGTTTTATTAAAATAAAAACTGTCACGTTCCAGAAAAGTAGAAACTGAGCATTGCGGTTTCTGTGAAGTCAATAATGTGTGCAGTCACATCAATGCAATGTAATCTGTACTGATTAGCAACGTTCAATGATCCCCAGTCATAGCAACACATTCGGCTTTCTCCAGTAAATCAACTTTCACTGTTTTCAGGGTAATAAAGCCGATGAATTTGTTTGTAACAGTCTTTCTGTATGAAGTTCAGAAGTTGGGTTCTACGACTTGATTTGTAGCACCACTTTTAGCCCGTGATTTTTTACCGCAGAGAGTGGCGAGCATCCATTTCACCAGAGGTGTTAAATAACCAGTCTTGGGTTTACTTGTTTTGGCTCTAAACGTTGTCATCATGCTGAGTGTTTGGTGACAATGCCTACAAGGAGTAGATACATTCTTTGTGGTAGCTGTAGCATGTCTGGCATTGTGATCATTTCAACTCAATAGTTTTTAAAACTAAAATTTGCCACCGCCGAACCCATTAACTCCTCATCAGTTAATTAATGCAATTCCATTCAATAAACATTTACTTTGTCATCATCTGATGTCTGACAATAAATATTAAATTATCTTTCCTTGAGTCGTGAAGCTCATAAAATGTATTTACTGCCGCATGCGCGCAGTCTGGTGTTTCATTGCGGGGACCAAGTACAATGCTTAAGCTCAGAATAACTCCAGTCCGCTGGGATTCACACACTCAGAAATCAGGTCACGGCACAGCGCAAATGATCCCATCCGCAAACAGCTTGCACCACATCAATAAACGTCTTGTAGGTGTAGCTTGTCTGCCATGTTCTGCCTTATGGTACGTGTGTAATAACCATGCGTTTTCATGTGTTTGTGCAAATGTATTTAGCAAGTGGAAACCACACATGGTTTCTTTATAATATGGTAACTGATGTAGGTTCCTGTGCTGTGTGGTGGTAGGCGTTGCAGGCTGACTGACTTATTTCTGATAGTTTTGGAACTATATACTGTTAGTAATCCATCCAACTTTTATACCAGCTGACTTCAGGCAAGAGGCAGCATGTAACCTGGCCTGGTTACATTTAGTGCAGACATTGTAGTGCACTTTCAAGTCATCACTTCGCCTAACATTCATCTTTTTGGGAGGAAGCTGGGGAACCAAGTACAACCCCATATAAAGGGCAACATACAAACTCCTGACAGAAAAGAATGAGCCAAGAATCAACTGAGAGTCAGATTGTTACTACTGATAATTAAAAAATAAAAACATTGAAGTAATGATAGGTTATTAGAAATAAACTAGACTAAGTGCAATTTCTGGAGAAATTGCGAGGGAATGCTGAATGCCAATAGCTGAATGTTAAGTCGAATGGTTTATGAAGTAAATTAAAGATAAATTATGTGAAAATTACAAAGTTTTAATTGAAGTTGAAAAATCCATGAATAAAAACAACTGTGCAGTATCACAGAGCTGGTAATGATGATCAGTTGTATGTATGGAAGTGGGCGTGGAAAATGGGACTTCGAAAAAGTTCAATGTCAGTCCTATTGAAAATAAATGGGGACAAGTTGATATTTAACGTCAAATTGTGCGATTACTGTAACGTGGAATCAGACGATATATACACCGGAATGTGTGAATTTTTGAAGCCAGTTGAAATTTGAATGGTGTAAATCTGAAGCATTATGGGTGAGTTGTTTTTCGGCAAAAAAGTGAGGAAAATAAAAATCCGAATAACATGTGGGATGCTTTCAGCATTCCCACAATTAAAAACTTGTATGCATTGTAATCAGCTATGGACATATTTATTTATTTATTTATTTATTTATTTATCTGGGGATAACACAGATATTGGTATTTACCAAATATTGTATAATTGTACAGGAAGAAGGTGCAAATGAGCTTTGTTGTTGTTTGATGATGGACAGGCACATTCCATTTTCAAAATGTTCATTTCCATCATTATTTTTAATCACAGCTTGTGTGTATTTCATGCAACTTTATTCAGTTGTTTTAACAAACAGCTTTAGTGACAAGAATCCCATCTATTTTTCAGTATCGGTGGCACAGTGCCGATCGTCTACTCGTACTTCTCTGAGTTCCTCCAGATGGACAAGCGAGGAGAGCATCTTTCCTGGTTGTGTATGTTTTGGATGATTGGTGGGATTTATGCCTCTTTCACTGCCTGGGGCATCATTCCCAGATATGGTAAGATCCTAATAATTCATTGTGATTGTAGCTACATTTGCAATACGACATGGTGCACAATCTTAAGATGAACAATGTATCTGTGCTTGTATTTTGTGTAGGTTGGGGGTTCAGTATGGGCACAGAGTTCCAGTTCCACAGTTGGAGGTTATTTGTTCTTGTTGCGGCTCTTCCTGCCATCGCCTCTCTGGTCGGACTAACATTCATGCCTGAGAGCCCTCGCTTCTTGCTTGAGGTCATCATTGCCACCATGTTTGGGCTCCATGCTCACTTTTGAAAAACAATTTCACATTAGTATATATTGTAGGTGTTGTGTTTTTTTTTTCCAATGCAGCCATCTGAGACTTTAACATTCAACTAAGAGCATTCATTCAACAATATAATGTGCATTAATAATGTCAAATTACATTAAATATGCAAGCACGTTGAATATGTAGATCTACAAGCACTATGAATCCAACTGTTGACTTCATGTGCGGAATTAGTGCTAAAATTGTAATATCATTTGGAGCAGAATGCCAAGCACGATGAAGCATGGATGATTCTGAAGCAGGTCCACGACACCAACTGGAGAGCCAAAGGACAGCCGGAAAAAGTTTTCACTGTGAGTAAATACTGTAGCTAGCTATATCTAATAGAGCTATCCATATGGAGAGTACTGTCATGACTGGGTCACGCCAGGGTTAAGTTTGGGTCATGATCGTGAGGTCAAGTGTCTGTTTTGGAGTGATGTTTTGAACTGATGTAATCGGCGTCTAGTTTTAACTGGTTTTAAGCAATGTGATGTCAAGAATCTTAAATCTCTTTTTCTGGTCATAAGCCAATCAGATAATTCCATGTCAGTCCTGTTACCCACATGTCTAGCCACAGCCAATCCGATCAATTCAGTGTCTATTTAAGACAAATCAAGAAGTGTGTGTTTGTCGGATTATTACCTCAGTTCTTCTGTGCATCTCCACAGCCCAAGGGGGCTTGGCGTCTCGTGATTCTCGATGCATTTTCATCGTTTCTCGTCTAGTCAAGTTTTTTCCACGCCTCCTGATGTTAAGTGAATAAATAGTTAAAATCTTATTTGTGTCTGAGTTTTGGGATCCAACCTCAGAACATAATAAGTACTGCAAATGCAAAGTATCCAGAAACAGTCTACTTGACTTTTAGATAAAATCAACATGAAAGTTCCAGCACTAACCAAGGTGGTCATTAAGCAAAAATTGGGGAAGGGTTGAAAAGGCTGCTTTGAGATGACATTTTCTTGGCTCATTTACATTTTGGAGTTTCTTTGCCTTTTGAGTCAGACGAAGGTCTCCTTCCCTTGGAACATAAGAAAAGGTTAAGGAAAATGTGCAGTTCAATGTGTATGATGCACAAACTCATACGACTTAAAACGAAGTCCCTGATAGTTCAATTATAATCTTTAAATCACATTCAATATTTTTTCACAAATACAGTATAATCACATTTAGAGCTACATTTAGTCAGGTTGAAGTTTTTGGATTATTTTAATGATAAAAACAGGATGCTTTTTTGGTGGAAGAATTGCATCAGACATTAATTATTCACAGGACGGCCTTAAATATTCTAACATATCTGGAGGGCATCATTTAAAAGAGTTTGATTTAAAGGGATACTATTTTAGCATTTACAAGTAATTAGTCTCAGAGTTGTGCCAAAGAAGTGAAAAAAATAAGACTGCAAAAAAAACCCTCATGTTTCAGAGTGGGTGATATCATAGGCATCGTGTAAGGTGCATTGTGGAGTTTAAATTTTAACGTTATAGCTTTTTCTACATCATGCAAGCTCCACCAAATGCCCAGAAGAGTACTGAGCCCTGACTTTTTAACTGAGATTGACCAATCAATTTGCTCGTACACACGGACAATTAGTGTTAGCGTATGACACAATTGTGATTGAAACTTGAAAAAAAAAAAAAAACAATAACAAGAGGCCGGCTTTGAGCACAGCCCTAACTACAGTTCAGACTCCAAGAAAACTGAAAAAAAAAATTAAGTTTTTTTTTTTAGCGCGCATACTCACACGAGCACCATGTGCGAGCTTGACACAGAGGCTGCAGTTACGCGTTAGGCCAGAGGTGGCAGTCGCGAGTAAAAAAAAGTGACAAACTCCGCAAAGCACCTTTAAGGATCATCTGCATTGGCTCAAAAGTTTGGTTTCCTCTTTGCAAGTTCTATTTGAGGAAATCAAAAATGACACCATTGGAGATGTTGAAGAATTTTCATTGATTGTGGGAAAAAGATAAGATTAATATAGCACCTCTCATTTATCTTTTCAGGTGACACACATCAAGGCTCCAAAGACAGCAGAGGATGAGTTAATTGAGATTCAAAGTGCTACAGGAACAGCTGTACAACGCTGGGCTGTCCGCTCACTAACACTCTGTAAACTGGTTCGTACATCACACAGTTGCATTGTATATATTTTAAATGTAATACCGAAAACTGATTCAATGACAAACCTATCACGGCTCACAACTCTTAAAGAGGAAGTCAACTTAAACATTTCTTGACAATAATATGTTACATGTGACTTCACTAGTTTAAGCATGACATTCTGATTAATATTACATTTGAAGAATGAGTTATACATTTTTATCCATCTCAGGGGGCAACCATTTTGCCACTTGCTGTCGACTGAAGATGACATCACAGTTGCTCAGGGCTCAGGTAACGACCAATCACAGCTCACCTGTTTTCTGGAGCTGAGCTGTGATTGGTTGTTAACTGAGACCCGCGTAATTTTGATGTCATTTTCACTCGACAACAAGTAGCAAAATGGCCACCTTCAGATATTTGTAAAAACTGATGGATTTTGCTGCTTAATTCATATTCCACTAACACAATAGTAACCAAAATACTGTATTTAGACTAGTTTGGGCTTCAAAGAACATATTGTCAAAAAAAAATATTTTTGGGTTGACTTCCGCTTTAAATTGCTGCTCTGGAGTAATGTAATCTTCCCAAGCAGATAATGGGCATCATTCACTAACAGTCAGCGTTGCCACAGTTACATTGAAAAAATACGTCTGAAAATATGTCTGATCCTGCTTACCTGGCCAACTCTCCGTTACAAAGGGTTAAGGCCCCCTTTTATCTCAAACCGTAGTAACACGGGATTTACAGAGATGACGGGGACGCTTCAAGCTGGCGTCGAAAAGGATTCGTTTAGGTTCTCACCGCCCCAGTTTTAGAGTGTCAGCCCCGGCTTCCCTTAGACTACACCCTTAACGAGTAACCTTTGATGATTTAAGGATATAAAATCTAATCACACTCTTTTTACAGCGGCTCCTTTCCTTATGATCGGTTGCACTTAGAATGACCTAAATATGTTTTACTGTCCTTGTTAGAACCGTAAGGGCTTGTTTTATTTGTTTATGTAAGCCGAAATAACCTTTCAGGAATTTTTGGGAACGCAGCCGACATGTAGATGGAACTATTATCTATTCAATAAGGTATCTCTAAGTATGACTCAAATAGTGAGAGAAAAGTGTTAAAGCAGGAAGGTGAAGGTTGGGTTTAAAAAATCAATGATTAATGTGACCACACACATGAAAACCCTAAACCACATCTTGTCTTTCTTGATTTATTACTTGATCAGTGTTCAAACCAATAGCAAAGCAAAATTTGTACAATAATGAATATATGTTGATTAATGACAAAAATTAATGAGTCACATCATAAATTCAAACAGAACAGAATCACATGTACTCACAAATGTGTTGCTCCTTACTCCAGACCATCAATTGAAGAAACAAGAAAAAATAAAAAGAAAAGAAAAATCAAAAACCAAAAGGAAGGGCAAAAGCTTTGAAAAAGAATTATTCCTTTGCAGGGTAGTCACGACAGGTAGCTATTCTGTGATGAACCACCTGGGCCTAATTATCTTTGAGCTAAACTAGTAGCTCAAAGAAAATAATTGAGGAAGTTTACCATTTACTACCCCGGCTGTTTAATTTAATAAAACTGATCAAAACAAGGGGAACTATTATCTTCTAACAGCCAATCAAGACAATGTGTCTACCACAAATTACTCTTATTTTGATTGTTAGAATTACTTCCTCATTTAGCATATAGGGGTAAATGGGGCGCAGAGACGAAAATGCCCTTCTCGACAGAGAGAGCCTCGATCTTTTTTGCACACCCGCCTCGTTTCGTCCCCGGCAATTTATAACCTCGGGATGCTGAACATAGCATGACTAAGCACAGATGAGTGTGTTCCAGTCAGTCCGTACCAAAGTTTGAACTGCTGAGTTCTAAATGTCTGGTGCTTACTTCCTCTTCTCAGTTCCTCTTAAAACTGCGACCTTAACAGCTTTGCAAAACCCATTTGTTGACAAGGTCCAATTTTCTATGCAGACAACACATTCATGACTTTAAAATAAACTGTACTTCCCATTTGTGAATAAAATCCCTTCAAAGCTTTTTACTCATAATGCCCCACACCAATACTGATTAATATGCACATAAAACTCAAACCACACTCAAATAAAATACATGTTATGTCAAAACCACGTTTCTTGCAATCTCATGGCGACATGTCAAAAAGGCCTTTACTCCCGCACTCCATTTAAGTATGTGCTTTGACATGTGAGCGTGTTGTGTGTGCAAAGTGTGTGCAATTGTGTTACCGTAAATGGATATGTGTATATGTGTTTTATGCTGGCTGCTGGCTCACAAGTATATTTACCAATTATGGGGCATGTTTAAACGCTAATGAAGTTGACAACCACACCAAAGACATTTCAGACTAGTGTTGTGTGACATACCAGATTTGTGTGACATAGCGATTATCTCAAACAATCATTGCATCGTTGCATTCATTTGTTAATACATGGCACAGGTTCACATTATACATGTTAGCGACATCATCTATATTTTAACTTTCGGTGACATCCGCTCAGCCCTCAGCCCGTGTTACTCGTCAACTAACACAATAGTAACCAAAATACTGTATTTAGACTAGTTTGGGCTTCAAAGAACATATTGTCAAAAAAAAATATTTTTGGGTTGACTTCCGCTTTAAATTGCTGCTCTGGAGTAATGTAATCTTCCCAAGCAGATAATGGGCATCATTCACTAACAGTCAGCGTTGCCACAGTTACATTGAAAAAATACATTGTCACATAATTAGGCCTACTTCACTCATTACTTGAAGTCAAAAAGTTACGTTAGTAGTTACATTCAACAACATAAAGATGACAACTGGTTTTGCTCATACTTTATTGCAAATTAATAATAGTGTATTACTTCATCCTAAGTGAGCTATTGATTTGATGGTGCTGATTATTGCTAAAAAATGACCACTATCGGGATATGAGAAAATAGAATATTATTGTTGCTTCTATTTTTTGTTTCTGTTATTTATAGTCTATATCTTGTTTCTGGTCATTATATCTTTTATTCTTGTGGATTTGTTAAAGTTGTACTTGTTCCGTTTTTGGCAAGGAGAAAGTAAAAACATTGTACTGTATTTGAAAAACTTTAAATAGCCATCTTTTGGGGGCATTTAATTTGAGCATTCTTGATATTTTACTATGGTAGATCTCATTGCACTAGTAGTAGTAGCTGCCACCTAATTCATTCTCAGTGTCTCAGTCATTCAATGAGGCGTCAACAAAAACGGAACCCGCGTGTTAGCACTCTAGTTGACTAGTGATCAGTCCAGGTTGTACCTCATTTCTCACCATATGTCATCCGGGATAGATTCCAGCTTCTCCTATAACTCTGAACAGGATCAGCAGTATACTGTGTGAAATTGTGAGGATCCAATTAAAAAACTGAATTTGATGTAGATGATCTGTAATATGCATTTATGTTTTGGTCCCAGGTACTAAAGAACGTAGTATCTCTTTTTTCTGCTGAACTGAGATTTGCCACTCTCTTTATGGCCATCATTTGGTTCTGCATGGCGTTCAGGTTTGTTCACACTTTCACCGCCACGTACAACTTTCCAGTCATTGCATCATAAACAGCTGCTTTTTTTTTTATCACACTGCTTTGGTACAGCTACTATGGCCTGTCGGTGTGGTTCCCAGACATGATCAAGCACCTTCAATATGAAGAGTATGAGTCCAGAGTCAAGGTAATGTATAGTGAATATAAATTTTAGATATCTAAATATCTTCATGTAGATACTGTATTATTTTTTCATACAAAACTTCTTCTGTAAGGTGGCATATGTGTTCTATGGCATCACTTAAACTCATTCACTCGCAGCCATTTTCACTGAAGCATCCCCCTTTGTTTTACTGGATTTTGACTGATTTTGCAAAGCCCACAGAATATTGTGTTCTATTGCTATAAACACATGGAACATACCAAAAGAAAGATGAGAGTCTCTTCTTTCATCAGGAAAAAAAAAGTATATTTCTATCTGTTTCCATTTTACAGCAATTAGCGTTAGAATATATAGCTAAGTTTAATCATTATTCACAAATTTGTTTAGAATTGTGGGGAAACGGCTTGTTTTCAACATGCCCTGGTTGATCTATTATACTTTGCTGCCACCCGCTGGCCTCTTTTTTGAATTACTACCATTTTTTTCACCCGTTCTCTGCAGTTGAGAGGCTGCATCAACCCTTCTGTATGCTCTAGCATTATTAAAAATAAAAAATAAAAAATAAAAAATAAAAAATAAAAAATAAAAAATAAATAAAATAAAATAAAATAAAAACTTATAAATATGTCTTTGGGACACTTAATGCATTTCAAATAGAACATATTTATATGTTTTGGGAGCAAATGAGTTTAGCACTTTATACGCATACATAAATCACAGATCCCGAATGAATTGTTAATTTTGTCCATATTATTTGTCAACTTGTAATACTTTACACTGACAGATATTCTCATAATCAACTTCTTTTTTTTTCTTTTTTTTTTCATTCGACCAGTTCAGCAATATTTGAATCTCACTGAAATTGTTGCTGTCTTCAGGTATTCCACAGAGAGAAAGTGGAGAACTTCCATTTCAATTTTTCTTTGGAGAACCAGGTCCATAAAGAAGGGGAGTACATCCATGACAAGTAGGTGCCGCTTTGCCATTCTCTTAAGTTGTTTGTTTGACATTTAACTAAAATCACGAGGTGACTGAACTGATATAAAAGTATTCCATGTTGAAATTATTCCACCTTCTCTACACAGTGAAAGCATTGTAAATCATCTTTTTTGGAAGCGTACAGCATCTGCATTGTGAATGTGTTCAGGATCTGCTGCCTTCCAATTTGAAAAGCATCATGAGCAGCTTGTGCCAAGTGCACAAGGGTTAATGCAGCATATCAGCCATTTCATTTCAAGTGCATGCTGTGCTGTATGTGAAACATTAAGCTATATGTTAGTGATCATTTTGCTCTTGCTTATAGACCTACTAATGGCCAAATGTTTAAGTTGTGAAGCTGATAAACCTTCTGAGGTTTACGCGTAAGCATCATTCAATTGCTGGATACTGACATTTTGTACAGTGTACTTAGAATAGATCGATAAACTGCAGATTAATGCCAGAGACCTTATAAAAAAAAAAAAGCACCCAGTGAGTTGAAAGATCTGCTCTAGTGGTCAGTCTTGATGTTGTGTTGTGATAATGTATTTTGATCCAGATAAAGTCATATTTTCAAAGTCTGCATTAAAATGGCTTTCCATGACAGGCTGATAATTATATGACTCATTATATCATTACGTCAGTTTCAGCTTGCAACAGGCAAAAAGCTCAATTCAAGCATCACCTAGACTATATTTTTTTTACTGAAATTGTTTCTTATAGTTTCTTGGTAAACGTAGTCACCCATTGAACTCTTTACATGTGAGCTCCCACATTGCAGAGTTGAGCTTTGTTTTTTTCTGGTTCAGAAATGTTATGTTAATCTACACGCTGTGCTTACAGGATTTATACCACACTGACCACTACAGACATACAGGACTGTCTCCGAAAATTAGAATATTGTGATAAATTCCATTATTTTCTGTAATGCAATTAAATAAGCAAAAATGGCAAACATTCTGGATTCATTACGAATCAACTGAAATATTGCAAGCCTTTTATTATTTTAATATTGCTGATTATGGCTTACAGCCATAATATTAAGAAAACTCAAATATCCTATCTCAAAATTATTAGAATATTTCCTCAGACCAAGTAAAAAAAAAATGCCATAATCAGTGATATTAAAACAATAAAAGGCTTGCAATATTTCAGTTGATTTGTAATGAATCCAGAATGTATGGAATTTTTGCTTATTTTATTGCAGTTTTCAGTATACAGTATGTGACTACGACTACTGTATATTACTTGACTTCTATGCTATTGCAGAATTTAAAAAAAAGACAGAATGGGACATTACTTTAATACAAGAACAAGTTATCTGCTTAAAATATGATACTGCCATCATGTATGCAAACATGCATGGTGTTCATATCAATGCATGCATGCAAAGCTTGTTTGCATAGCAGTTGTTATTGACCGCTATGTATTACTGAGACCATTCTGCTCCTTCTGCAACGTCCCAGCAATAGAAGTCCGAGTCCACGTTTTCTTTGTCTATTGGCTTGTTTGTGTGTCCCATCCCATGCCCATAGGTTCATCAAAATAGAACTGAAGTCTGTCAAGTTTGAGGACTCATTGTTTGAAGACTGTCTCTTTGAGGACATCAAGTCCACTGACACAGTGTTTGAGAACTGCACCATACGCAACACTGTCTTCACTAATACAGGTAGGTTCGGATGAAGCAGCTCATGTTGATGAGGCTCAGTGGTTTGGCTGGTATCTTTATTCAGTATTATGGTTTGAGGTAGAAAGAAAAAACTGCATAGGGTTGGCCACCCTCTTTGCAGCTCCATATACACGATGTGTCGGAAATAATAGGAAATAGAAAAGAAAGGGGAAAAGGAATAGAAAATATGTTTCAAATCCAACCCACAAACTTTGAATGCCACGCTGGAGCAATGGTTACTTTGAAGGAGAAGACTTAAAGCTGTGCTATCATGGAGGGACAACATCGTGAACCTCGCTTAACCATTATGCTCTTTGCGATACTCTGTAGATCTGAAGGAGAAGTTCATTGACTGCAAAATGGAAAACAACACCTTTGAGCACGACAAACGTGGCTGTCACCTGGACACTGGCGAAGAGAATGATGTCCTCATTTATCTGGTCAGCTTCCTTGGCAGTCTGGCCGTGTTGCCTGGCAACATCATCTCCGCCCTGTTCATGGAGAAGATTGGCAGAGTCAAGATTATAGGTGATGTGGATATTAGTTTGCTGATTCCTCTGATATGCATTTTTGTACCGGAAAGATTCTGTGATATTTGACAGCTAAGACATGTTTCAATACACCGTAAACCTTTTTGTAATCCATAAAACCAATGCATTGACTTTCATTATTATTATTATTATTATTATTATTATTATTATTATTATTATTATTATTATTAATATTATTATTATTATTATTATTATTATTATTATTATTTTGGAATTATTCTACTGACCAATGCAACCTGTGGATCTGAAATTAATATATTTTTTTTATTATTTTTATTTTTTACATTAAATATTATTTAAATGAATCAATGATTTACATAAAAATGAATAATTAAAAACTGTCAGATTCTGCATTTTTAAATTGTCCAAAAAAGAAAGACAAAGGATAGAAAAGAAAGTTGTTGTTTTTTTAATTACCTAAAAATGCCCAAAAAGGACAAAGAAAAGCAGTAAATTATCATATAATGGCCATTAAGTTGCCAAAAATGAATTGAATAAGAAGGCAGAAAAGAAAATGTTCACAAATGAACCATAAAATGTCTAAAAACATTTTGTGGTAATTGTTGGATGGACAGTCAAGTCTTCGAAGTAAGATTTTATCATTTTAATTGGACTTATTGTCTCCTCAGGTGGCTCGATGCTGATCTCAGCAGGTTGTACCTTTTTCCTCTTTCTGAGCTTCAGCCAATCTGCGATCATCGCCCTGCAGTGTCTCTTCTGTGGCGTCAGTGTGGCTGCATGGAACGGCATTGAGGTGGTGACAGTAGAGCTGTACCCTGCTTCTAAAAGGTACCTGGTTTGGGCACAAAAGTGCGTTTTTTTTGTTTGTTTGTTTGTTTGTTTTTTCAGCCAGATCAGCGGTCAGCACAAAAAGTGCCATGAACCCTGTCCGGCATTGGCATCATCATGCCCAGACCCCCAGGGACACTGCCTGGGAATCTCAGTGTGCTCATTGTGCAAAATGTGTACGCTGTAAGTAATGAAAATGCACTGAGGAGGAGGAGGAGGCTCGACTCCCGTGGGCCAGGCCAGTATGGCCAGAATACCACAGAGAAAAGGGGACAGCTGTACCCCACCCCACTGCTAAAATCACTCAGGACACCAAACTTTCCTACCAAGCTGTTAAAGGAACAGTGTATTATTTAGTGCTCATGGTGAACTAATAATTAATTCATTTTAAAAGCCCAATAATATATGGAAGCGTATTACATTCATTTGAAAAAAAGAAAAAAAGCTCTGTTTAGACTTCGACTTGACTTTATTGATCCCCTTGCGATGGATCCCTCTGGGAAATTTATCTGATGGAAAAAACAAAACAAAAAAAAACAAATTTTTTAATATAACGGTAAAAAATTACTCAGAAAAAAAGGAAGAAAATATTTTTAAAAACACTGGAAAAAAATACTCAGAAAAACAGGGGGAAATATTCCATAAAACAGGAATTAATTTTATTTATTTTTTTTAAACGCAAAATAACAAAGCCGCCCCCCCAAAAAAAACGAGTCATAAAAACAGGATTTTTTTTTCTTACAAGTGAATGCAATACACTTGCATAGAAAATATTTTTAAAAAGAAAAAAAAAGACTCAGAAAAACAGGGGGAAAAATATTCAATAAAACAGAAAATAATTTAAAAAAAAAA
Source organism: Festucalex cinctus (assembly GCF_051991245.1). Taxonomy (NCBI): domain Eukaryota; kingdom Metazoa; phylum Chordata; class Actinopteri; order Syngnathiformes; family Syngnathidae; genus Festucalex; species Festucalex cinctus. The sequence goes on along the minus strand of NC_135413.1, from coordinate 18,371,152 downwards.
AATACTCAAAAAACAATTCTCAACCAAGCTGTGAAAGGAACAGTTTATTATTTAGCGCCATCTAGTGGTTAACTAATAATTCATTTTAAACAACAATAATTTTAATTAAAAAAAAACACTATTATATGAAGGCGTATTGCATTCATATGAAAAAAAACAACAACTCATGTTTATATGGTTTTAAAAAAAACAGAAAAGAAAGAAAAATGATCATTTTTATATAACAGGGTAAAAAAAAATTAACCGGACAAACAGGGAAGAAAATATATAAAAAAAATAAATAAATAAAAAAACAGAAATAAATACTCAGAAAAATTAGGGAAAATATTCCATAAAACAGGAATTAAAAAAAAAAAAAAAAACATGCAAAAAAAAAAAAAAAAAAAAGCTCCTCCCAAAAAAAGTAATAAAAACAGGATTTTTTTCTTCAAGGTAAATTCAATACACTTGAGTAGAAAATATTTTAAAAATCAGAAAAAAAAAGAGTCACAAAAAAAGAGGGGGAAATTCAATAAAACAGAAAAAAAGAAATAAATAAAATACTCAAAAAATAAAGCTCACCCCAAAAACGAGTCGGAAAAACAGTTTGATTGTTTTTTTTGGGTTTTTTTTTTCCAAGTTGAATGCAATACGCTTCCATGCTAATAATATGCAAACCAACATTACAATTTCTACATTAAGACATAAATTGCACGTTGGGCTATTTTAAGCTTGAGGAAAAAACAAAACAAAACAAAAAACCTTACATCTGTGTCTGTGTCCCAGGGCAACAGCCTTCGGCGTCCTGAATGCTTTCTGTAAGCTGGCGGCGGTTCTCGGCAGCTCCATCTTCGCCAGTTTTGTGGGCATCACCAAAGCCATCCCCATCCTGCTGTCATTCGCTGCACTGGTCTGCGGCGGCATGGTTGCCCTCAGACTGCCTGACACGCGAGAGAAAATTCTCCAGTGAGGTCATTTGAGGTCCAGGAATGAGAGCGAGCGATGAAGACATTCTGTATTTGCTTGATGTTGAAGTCTTGGCAGCACCAATTGACTTTTACTGCACTTTTCTTTCCAAAGCAAGGATGGAAACACCTAACACATTTCAAATTCAAAATGCCATGTTCTAATGTTTATTTTTCATGTTGACAATGTGTGTTTAGAGAGGCTGATCAGATCGTGTGTGGTGAGATAGATTTTGTTTGTTTTCAAGATCAGAGATGGGATGACGTTGCGATTATGTGTGAAAAGAATATTCCTACACGAATTAAAATGACGGGCACATTCATTAGGATGACACAAGTTACATGTTCTAATTGATCATCATTCCGCATTGTCTGTGTTGAATATATAATGTGAAATGACCATACAAACTGATATAAGTATGGAACTCCATTTTTAAATGTTTTACAAAAATTACACACTACAATTGTGATTAGCTAAAAATCCAACTTGTCCAAATGCCATTTAATTGTTAAATATTAACCTGTTTCACTTCTATTGACTGGAATGACTGGTAGGGCAGAATAAACGGTGATAACGGAATCAATTATAATCTACATTTTTAAGTAGACTTAAATGTATGGCTAAATCACACATACGTCTTTGGCCAGAGTTTTGCCGAATATCAAGTTTTTATAACCGTAGTCGGTTATGTATTATTATTTATATCTGCTTTACATTGAGGATGTTTATTTTTATACTGACACTATTAGAGAGGTTTTAATATGTTCAATATTCATCCATATATTTTATAGTATTCAGACACATGCAGACTGTCACTGAATGGGAAATGAACCCACAACAGTCAACGACTCTTCATATTTTGTGTGTTGTTGCCACAAATAAACAAATTTACTCCAATAAATTTCATTTGCATGCCAAACATTTGAATGAAGTAAATCTCTAATAGTGTCAGTCAAAAATAGTATGCTTACCTTTGTGAAGGAAAAACATTTAATATGATTTATGAAATCCCCAACATGTGCAGGTGTGTACAGGCATGTGATAGTTGCATTCAAGCAGCTCCTACTATTGATGAATACATCAACACACTAACTACGTAGACATATACAAACACATACGAAAGGACACTGGGTGATGGAGCGGAATGTTATTTTTCTTGTAAAATTTGATGTTGCCGTATTTATTGCAAGTGGTTCTGTGCCGCAATTGGTTGTGTAAGTGACTAACTGCATGTTTGTCTAACGTTCTCTCTTGTTTGTATGTCTGTCAACATGTGCACCTTTAAAAATGTCCTCACCTGGTCTGTGCTTCCTCTAAAGTCTAAATTATTCATTTTTCTGCATATGACTCACATCTCATATTGCGTGACAAGTGACACTTTATAAGTACATGTAGGGAGACTTGGGTTTGTTGTCACACGGGTAAGTTGTCACATTGCAATTATCTTCTCGACTAGAGGGCACAACAAAAAGTGGAATGCTAGTTTTTGTCATATATAAGGTCAAGTCCTGTCTGAATAAGATAATAATTATGAGCTGAGCTGAGATACAGTAAAAGGCATGTCTCAGTCATTGCTATGTTTTAAGCTAACATTAAAATAGAGCTAGCATTAGCCAACATGATAGTTTGGGGCAACATCTCAGTCACTTTAGGGTTAGTTCTCACGTGACATATGGAAAGAATGGGCCAATGAAAAATGCATAACTGGCTTCAGTCATTGCTCTGGTTTAAGCCAACATTAGTAGTGCTAGCATTAGCCAACATGGTAGTTCGGGGCAACATGTCTCCGTCACTTTGAGATTAGTTGTCATGGAACATATGCAAAGAATGGCCCATGAAAAAATGTGTCACTGACTTCAGTCATTGCTCTGGTTTAAGCTAACATTAAACTAGCGCTAGCATTAGCCAACATGGTAGTTCGGGGCAACATGTCTCCGTCACTTTGAGATTAGTTGTCATGGAACATATGCAAAGAATGGCCCATGAAAAAATGTGTCACTGACTTCAGTCATTGCTCTGGTTTAAGCTAACATTAAACTAGCGCTAGCATTAGCCAACATGGTAGTTTCGGGCACCATGTCTTAGTCACCTTGGGATTAGTTGTCACGTGACATATACAAAAAATGGGCTAATGAAAAATGTATCACTGGCAAATCGATTTTCATAAGCCAGAATTGTCCTTCGGATGATGAGTTTGACAAGAGAAAAAATGGTTGACTGTTTAAAACTCATTCGCGCGAAGCCATTTTTACAGAAGCAATCCCATTCGCTCCCGGCTGTTTTACTCGATTTTGACTGTTTTTGCAAGGCCCACAGAATATTGTGTTCTCTTCCTATAAAAACATCGGACCTACCAAATGAATGAGTAAAGTCTTTTATTTCATCAGGGGGAAAAAAGTACATTTCTATCCGTTTTCGTTTTGCAGCAATTAGCATTAGAATATAGCCAAGTTTAATACATTTTCACAAATATGTTTAGAATTGTGAGTAATTGAGCTCGTTTTCAACATGGCCCCGGTTGATCTCCTTTGCTCTGCTGCCACCTGCTGACCGTTTGTGTAATAACTACCATTTCTGCAACCGTTCTTTGCAGTTGAGAGGCTGCATCAAAGCCCTAGCATGAAAAAAAAACGTATAAATACGTCTTTGGGACACTATAAACATTAAAAAAAACAAAAAAACAAAAACATATTTATAAATTTTTGGTAGCAACTGAGTTAAATTAAATATCCCAGATGTTTTTGGAACCATGTACATATTTCAGGACTGGTTTTATGATGAAGCATAAGCTTTATTTTTGTTAGTTGAGTTGAGAATGTTGTTTCAGTTTAAAGAAGGCAAAACAGGCATTTGAGCCCGGGAGCCATGACCTACATGCCAGCAGTTCCTAAAAACTGTAATCCAGTTCATGTTGCATAATATTTTACGTGAACGTTTGCTCAATGACTATGATCAACATTTTTTTTTCCCCAAGATCAATGATAAACATTGGGTTTGTCTGACTTCAATGTTCAAACAAACAAACAAACAAACAAACAAACAAACAAACAAACAAACAAACATATGGGAGAACAACAATAATTTTGTCCTTATTTCATTAGTTATAAAATCAAGTGTGACATCTTACTCCACATAGTGAGATAATATACCCAATGGTGGGGTTACATGTCACAAGTTCACACTCTATTTGATTGCTTATAACTCTGCTCTGACACCAAATATGAAAATGACATGAATACAAAATATATTCCTGAGTCTTTGGTCTTTCGTCTAGTATACATTTTGCTTTGCATTGATTCCAAGAAATATATAAAGACGGAATAAGTGTGACATCAAGCCCCGGTCTCTCCATACTCAGCATTCTCCAAAGATGAAAAGAAGCTGATTTCTGTTGCTTAGCTCTGGTTGTGCCGTTTCAAGGATGTCTGATGACACTTGCTGTCGTAGGTGAACATACATGAGCTATTACCAAACAAAAGCATACATACTGCTGTAGAATCAACACTTTCATTACGCTGCTTTGCTTAAAATCAGTGAGTGAACATGAGGTTGGTAACCAGCCACCTTTGCATGTGGACTTGACCACTGCAGCATGTACAGTAGGACATAATTAACAACGGACATGTCGGACATAACAGCAGCGCAATCCCCTCGGTGTAAGAGGAGCTTCCGACAAACTGCAATTTTGGAAATACTTATGATGAATCTTCGAATATTTTGTTCAGGGATTCAGAAAAGTAATCAGAATCGTGTTCCCTTGAAAATATTCCACATCATTACCATACAGTAAACGGGTCAATCAAGTGCAAATTTTAAGTTTTCAAATTTCAGTTGTATGCATTTTTTTTTTTATATATATATTTTATACAATTGTGCTATCAGCTGTTATTTAACTTTCAATTTTGCTGCTGCAGTGTGGCACAAAAAAAGCAAATCAGTAAATGTTGAGAGTATCATTTTTGATGTCATAACGCCAATAACCTAAATGCTCGCGACAAGGAAATAGTACACGTTTATGGAGTATTTTTTATTTATTTATTTATTTTAATTTCCCATATCATTATTTGTGTCCGGAACAAACGAAAGCAAAGCTCACAGTTTGTTTTGTTCCAAGTGTTAGTGATTGAAATTATTGTATTTCACTTGATTGATGGTTCATGGTTTGATTTTATTTCTATTCATTACATGTGTGTATTGGTGGCAATGATAAGTCTGATCATTAAAGCAACATTGTCAGTGCTTTGTTGTCTTTGAACTAATTTATTACTCCAATGACTGAAACAACACATTCATGCATATCCTTTTGACATAATATTGTAATATTTGTAAGATGAATACACTAAATAAGAGTCTTTGACACTGACATGCATACATAAATTGCATCAAAAATATTTATAAATTATTGTGACCATCTTCAAAACAATCAATGACTTTTCTTTTTCTTTTTTTTTTTAATGACTAACATGTGGGAATGTTCCAGAAACATTTGCTCCAAAATCTCACTCTGAGTCTCCTGCAGTGCAGACAGCGAAAACAACGATATATGATGTCCCAAAGTGTTCAAGGGAGGGGGCGGTCAATAGCATCATTGCCTTCATCGCTCAAAAACTGCTGCATCACGACTGCCACGTGAGCTCAGGCACTCTCATTCTCAATTCCGCAAGAGAATCCAGTGCTTGTATAAGCAGATGGCCTAACAATGAGCGTGAGCATCCTGCTAACAGCAGCCAGGGGGATCTGGCTAGATTGAACATGAAGGTCTGTGTGACCTTTTAAGGGTAACCAATCCCAAGACTCACTTCAAATCTCTCATTGATTCAATTTGTTTGTTGTCAATTAAAGGCCCGGTCTTCCGTTTTCACTCAGGAAAAGGCACTTTTTAAATACTGGATTTAAACAGACAAACTACTTCTCAATTTACAGCTCTGGGCTTCTCTTAATGTGTGGTGGTGATTTTTCCCTAAACCATTTATTTTGCCATTATTTGTTTGTTTTGTAAAAAGCGGGACGTTTCAGTGGAAAGACAGTGTTTACACCCCTCCAGCCAATCGCAGAGCGGAGGGGTGGCGTGTCGCAAACGGGGACGGGCGAATTTGTCGGCTGCGTGATGTCACTCCCGCGGCAACTTGACAGCGCGCACGGATTATTATTTTCTTTTTCACTCACTGCGCGCTGACAAGTTGCCGCGGGAGTGACGTCACACAGCCGACAAATTCGCCCGGCCCCGTTTACGACACGCCACCCCGGCTCTGCGATTGGCTTGCCACAGAAATGTCCCGCTGTTTACAAAACAAACACAAAATGGCAAAATACAGGCTGGGGAGGTGGGGGGTTAGGAAAAAATCACCACCACACATTAAGAGAAGCCCAGAGCTGTAAATTGAGAATTAGTTTGTCTGTTTAAATCCTGTATTTTAAAAGTGCCTTTTCCTGAGTGAAAACGGCAGACCGGGCCTTTAAGTATTCCAAGTCACGGGTCACAATAATGGTGGGAAAAAGTTTTTAAATAATTTATTTTAGTGATTGTTTTTTTTTTATATATATCATAAAAATAGCATTTAAACAGTTATTTATTATAATTTATGAATGAATAAAAATGAACTGTAGCAAAAAGGAAACTTTTTTTGTGCAGATACTTGAGCACCACATTGGGATTTCAGCAACCCAAATTTGTACATTTGTGTTTTTTTCCCAAAGTTTTATTTAGTAATCAAGTGAATCCCAACTGACACTTCATTGGTGTGTCTGGCTGTTGAACCAGTCTAAGATCTCCTGTTTGTTCTGCTGCAGCCATTTGATATTGACTCTGGTCCTCTCCACGGCCTGCTCCACTGCCAGAGTTGCTGAACCAAAGCCTGTGGCATGGTGCTCACTCACAAAATCCTCCAGCTACCAGAGGAAACATGAGAAATAGTTCAGACACATTCAGGACTAAAAATACATCATTATTTTTAAAATTGACAGACCTGATGCAGGTGAGCAGGTGTGGAAAACCTTGCTGTGACATCATGAATTATTGAGGCAAAGTTGAAGGAGCCCATACTGTATCTAGAAAGAAGAATACAATATGTAAAAAAAAATAAAAATTGCTCTTCAGTATTGAGTCTTTAAATTTAAAGGGATACTTTGCTTATTTAGCCCATTATACCAATAAAAAGTTAATATTTTGTCTATAATTGATTTGATACTTTCATTATTTTTTCACATACAATTTAGTACCTTTAAAAAAACATTTTGCAACTTTCTGTCGACTGAAAATGACATCACACGGGCTCAGATAACCAATCACAGCTCACCTGTTTTCTAGGTTTGGTCATGTGACATTCACAAGCTGAGCTGTGATTGGTTACCTGAGTCCGTGTGATGTCATTCTCAGTCCACAGCAAATCGCAAAATGTGTTTTTAAAGGTACTAATCCATCCATCCATTTTCTTGACCGCTTATTCCTCACAAGGGTCGCGGGGGGTGCTGGCGCCTATCTCAGCTGGCTCTGGGCACTAGGCGGGGGACACCCTGGACTGGTTGCCAGCCAATCGCAGGGCACACAGAAACGAACAACCATCCACACTCACAAGCACACCGAGGGACAATTTGGAGCGCCCGATTAACCTGCCATGCATGTCTTTGGAATGTGGGAGGAGACCGGAGTACCCGGAGAAGACCCACGCGGGCACGGGGAGAACATGCAAACTCCACCCAGGAAGGCCGGAGCCTGGACTCGAACCGGAGTCCTCAGAACTGGGAGGCGGACGTGCTAACCACGTCTAAGGTACTAGTTGTACATGAAAAATAATAAAAATATAAAAAATATTATAGGAAAAACATTAATGTTTGACTGCCAAAAATGGCTAAATGAGTAAAGTATCCCTTTAAACAGGAAGCGGTTAAACCAAAAAACAGAAGATGAACAAAAGGCAGATCATGATGAAAATCAATTAACGTATTTTCCGAACTATAAGGCGCACCTAAAAGCCTTCAATTTTTTCAAAAGCTGACCATGCGCCTTATAATCAGGTGCGCCTTATATATGGATCGAAATTTAGCCGGAACAGGTCTCACTGTCAAGACGCTATCGGTGACCCTGCACGATCGGTGACACGCATGCGCAGAAGATCTCGCCATCTTGGTTCGCTAGCTAATACTAATACTTTACCTCAGAGAAAATAATAAAACAGCTGTTTATTCATTTTGGGAGTGAATTGAGTTGTCAGAAAGCTGGTTTGTAATCTATTAATAAAGTTTCACTGACCTATCTGACTGTTTTGTTGACATTCCCTTTAGCGCAGCACCATCTAATGGATGCATAACGTAACCCCAGCCTCTACTGTAGCGCCTTATATATGGAAAAAGTTTTCAAATGTTTCATTCATTGAAGGTGCGCCTTATAATGCGGTGCTGCACTTTATCATGCGGAAAATACGGTAATCAAATTCAGTAACAAAACAAAAAAAATCAAGTTAATTCATTTACCACAAAAACACATATAATACTTACTGAGTGTACATGTACTCCCATTGTAGCCTAATAAAGTTCCACGCTAATTCCTGACCCAATCTGTTGCTGGCCACAGCACCAATGACTGTAGCGGCGTCCTGCCTACGGATCATAGCTGGCTTTAAGGTGTATGAGAGATACCTGCAAAATGAGACATCACAGCCATTCAAAACAGATCAAGTCCAATTCACTTCATTTGTATTCATAGCATGAATAAATAAAATGCGTTCACCTTTCCAGCAATTGTGTGTTGGTGGTACAGGCCAGGGCAGACATCAGCTTATGAGCCTCGCTGGCCACAGATGCGTTCTTGAACTGGGCCCAGCCGAACTCCCACTCTACCTCGTTACCAGATGCGATGGCACTGCAGTATACGGCATCCCGCAGGTGTGGCTGGATCCTAGCAAAAGAAATACAAAGTTTGATTTCACATTATATGTTTGTTTTAGGGGTGGAATCATAATTAATCGCTTGACTTTAATAGTTAACTCACAATTAATCTGAAATTTTATATCTGTTTAAATATTAATTGTACAATATCATTTTTCTCTAAGTTTTCTTACTCTTGTCAACATAAAAGTGAAAAGCAACATTAACCTAAAAGAAATATGGCTGCATCTTTTAGTCATTGATATGTGATATATACACATATACATACATATATATTATTTTTTTTATCTAGTTTTATTTTTTTTTTTATCTGCTATTGGGGGGGAAAAGTTTACTATGATTTTTTTTTTTTTTCGGTCTCTTCAGATTGCCATTACGCTCATTTTGGTTGAGGCATCTGCATCGACAGGACGTACAAATGTCTGGTCTTCAACTAAAACAAACAACAAAAAAACAAGAAAGAAAGAAAGAACTCCCCCCCACTGGCAGATTCTTAATAAAAAATAAAAATAAAAAAAATAAAATAAAAAATTAATAAAACGTATTTTTTTTTTTTTTCCACTAGCGGTGACAAGACAAGGAGAGGTAGGACTCAGACGCAGGATTGAGGTAGGCCACAAAGGCAACAGGTTTATTTCCGGCCAACAGCTGTCTCCTCTCAAACTGAGAGGAGAACGGGGAGTCAAAAAAGTGGAGAACAAAAGGCGCTCCACTAGGGAGGAAAAAGGGCACAAGGCACAAGGGGTAACTAAAGGCGCTCCACTGGGGAGGAAAAAGCACAAAAACAAGGCAAAAAGACAAGGCACCGTGAACAAGGTCATGAGGACTGTGGGACGCTTCCATGCACTGACTGTGACACTTCGGCACTGAGGGGAAAGTGCAGGTGGCTTTTATTGTGTGTCTTGATTGGTGGCAGGTGGTGATAATCATGGGCGGGGACCGGTAATTAGGGAGCGGCAGGAAGGGCAAGTGACCTGGGGTGAGAGGAGAGTTAGAATTTTCAAAATAAAACGGGAAACATGGACCCAAAATAAAAGCATGGGCCGTCACGCCGGTGGCGGCGTGACAAGCGGATTCTGATGGTGTTAAAAAAAATCACTGGTGGATTTTGATGGTGTAAAAAAATAAATAAATAAATAAATAAATATCCCCCACTGGCAGAAACGGGCCTCTGAAAGTGAATAAATAAATAAATAAATAAATAAATAAATAAATAAATGTGTGTTTTTTTTGTTTTTTTTTAAACTGGCGGGAATGTGCTTCCATATTGATACAATAAATTCATTATAATTCAATAAAATTGAGTTAACATTAAAAAGATGTACTGTACTGTCAAAAACGAGTGTGATATTGATTTGTGCTGAGCTAATTTTTCTGCCACAAGATGGCATAATTGCATTTGTAAGACGTTGGTGACAGCTCAGTGCATTTTTCTTTTCATATTAAGATCTATCTAATCTTTAACATGAAGTAACTTTCTGCACATTTTAAAAATTGTAAAATACAACTTGACCCCAGTCTCCACAAAAATATGCATTATTATTAGGGATGTTCGATACCACTTTTTTTCAGACCGATACTCAGACCCTCAGTACTCACCGATACCGATACCAACTGCTGATACCAGTATTACATTTTGACAAATAAAAAAAAATCACTAAAGGATATTTTAAAACAAATATATTTCCTTTAATTTTGACAAAAACAACAACAGCACAGTCACTCTTCAATAGTCTTAACTCTCAAAATAAAACACAAAAATGCTCTTTTAGTTTAAGATTCACAATTTTGAAGTATTTCCAAACCAGTGAAGTTTTGGTGAAAAACTGCTGCAAGCTAGCGCCAGTTACAGGCAAGGATGACTCACTTAACGTCTTCCCCCTCTGCCATCGGTCGCTTGTACTCGTCTGCGTCACGAGTACTCGAGTACTTGAAAAAAGGCTGGTATCGGCCCGATACCGATACCTGGTATCGGTATTCGCCCATCTCTAATTATTATTACATTTATTGCAGCTAAAGTTTGACATGGACATGTCTGCTGCGTTGCGACTGGAATTCCTCCAGTGCAGGCTTTCCAAGTAAGGGGCGGACATTTAATCGTGCATTTACAAAACTAGTTGTGCGAATAGAACTTTAAATTAACTAAAACTTAACACAGCAATTTTGACATCTCTAGTTTGTTCATTAAAAAAAAAAAAAAGATGGTTAAATAGTGTTATTTAGAACACACAAGTTCTGTTGAGGGTTGTCCATCCATTGCTTGAACCATGTGCTGGTCAAGGTCTGGCACTGTGTCATTCCACTCTTGCAGGCCATTTGGATGGCATTCACCTGATTGTACCTGCAGGGAAAAAAAAAAAAAAAAAAAAAAACCTGGTCATCAGCTTATTGTGTCATTTGCTCAGTCTGCCTGAGACTACAGAATGTTCATCAGCAAATAATCACAGCCTTGATATGGGCTTACCAAGTACTTCACAAATACTTATTACATGGTTCAAAGCCTCACTAGTGGAAGCCGGTGTGACTTATGTGTTGTTCTTGTGAATTGTCCTGCATTTCGCCACAATATGTTTGAATCCATTTGATATACTCACTGGTCGGTTTCTCTCTGTGGAACCCGAGTCCAGTCTGAGGTCAGGTTTTTAAAATACAAGTAAAGAGGTGTGACTAACTTCTTCATGTACTCCTGGAAGTATTTGAGAGAGATGAGTGAAATACAGGCTGCGAACTTTGCTTTCCATCACCTCAAGGTGGAACAAACATGACAATGTGAGTCGTGCTTCAACATTACTATTTACATACCTGCATAGGGTGATAGACATCAGTTTGGTCCAACATACGATAATAATAGTCAAAGTTATTCAAAGCAGTCTGCCAGGGAATGTACTCAGTTTCAGCATACAAATAAGTTGTGGTTCTCAAAGCAAGTGAAGGAGAGACGAGCCAAGCTCTGCAAAGTGAACAGAAATGCATCAATTTGACTTGTTTATGGACTATAAAATTTATGATTTGGTTGAGAAATAGTAAATCTTCTCCCCAACTTTTGTTCCCCTATTATGAATTGTTGTTTTTGGATGATGTTCTGGGGTAATTTTGCTCGGAAATGGTGAACGTTGTTCTTAAATGTCAATGGTAGACTAAATAGAAACAAAGCAAACTGAACATTGCTATTTATTTGTAGCCAGTTGGTCAACTAAATGGAATAGATTGGAATAGAATGCAACAGATGACTTGAAAATGGTTGTAAATGAAGAAAAAAATCACAGACACGTGTTTACCGAGCCAGATTGAAGGCATCATCAACAAGCTGGGCTCTGTTTGTTGGTGGTATAACCTGCACGGGAGATTTTAATGTTCACATCTATAACATGACAGCAATTATATTTATACTACAAAGCGCAAGAATTAATAATATCATACAGAACATTAACTACCGTAATTTATTAGAGTTTACTGTACCTGATGATCTCTGATAAGCTGAGCCATAAGCCTTTCCCAGTTTCCTAGATCATAATTTACCCGATAATATCCTGTGACGTTGATATTTGCAAGAATCCACAAGCTGCCACTCCTCATTTCCAAGTTCATAGCTACAAGGGGCAAGGCAGCGGAGGATAAACTGTGCATGATGTGCAGATATGAAAATTTATCATTTTATTCCATACCTGTTTTTTCCGTCAGCCACCACATATCTCTTTGGACCTTGCCAGACTTCATCCATTCAATCGGAATTATCCACTCATAGCTGTAGAATTTGTGATGGAAGCACATTTGGAATAGCATAAAATAATTAGTGAATAGTCAACTACTATTCTACGATTTCTTTAAAAAAAATATAGTCACATACTTATATGGTGATTCAACAGTGACGCTGGACTCAGTGTCCAGCAAGAAATGCTTCTGAGTTATTTTTCCTGTGGCGGTATCGATGGTAACGACGGGGAAACCCATCTGGAGTACCCAACGATTCATGATGTCATGAATTCGATGGGGAAGATATATATTGTTGGCCTCCACCTCCTGTAGACAAAGGTAATGATGAGGACTCTATTTTCATAGAACTACGACAGAGTGCATAAACTGACACATCCTGATTTTCACGCAGGATATGTCTGCTCGTACCATGTCTAAATATTGGCGTAGATAGTCTAAATGTTAAGTTTAAAGTATATATATTATTACATGTATTTGCTCAAATGCTTTACACTCATGTGGACTTTAAGTGAACTGCTTTTTTTAGATGAACTGAACCAGACAGTGTGGCTGTGTTTAAATTGAGTCACACCATCTGGGGCAGAAGCGGAAACGAGAACTTTCATTGCTAATGGTTAATCACATGCTTATTTGCAACACACTTACATCCAAGCAGACAGATATATTATTTTTAGATAATGCAGCGTTGCACTATTGCGCGTTACCCACCCCTTAGTAGAGCAACGCTATTTTTTGTAACTGGACAGGAAATAATCCCCAATAAAAAGAGAGGACAAAAGAGAATTGCCAGAGCATCTTTGACAGCTTGTAACTGGCACCTCTGCTCCCCTCGCTGCGAGTAAAAACTCATTCTTGTGTTGTCATTCTTATATGTTTTGGTGTGTAAACCTAACACTAATTCTAACCTAACTTTAGTGAATTTGATCGGGCCACAGGTGGGCAGATTCTGAGCTCTGCGGGCATGAGTAATGGGTGTCACACATATTTAAAAATAAGTCAATCAAAAATAAGCTGCAGCAGATTCAAAACAATCTTTTGGAATAGGCTGTGAAATAAGAGAAATAAAAGAAACGCAAACTCATTACCATTTGTAATTTGTTCCATAGGTCATTTCCGATTGTGTTACTGTAGGAAAAGTGATTCAGGTATTTCTGGAGAAAAAGACAAGCACATTATGCTACGTTAGAGTAACAATTAGTTTTTGGTTCAAGACAATATCACTGATTATTCTTTATCAATAAAATATTGCTCAAGAAAAATAAAAAATAAGAAGACAGATACATTGAGTCCTTGGACAAAGACGGGCTCAGATAGGAAACCAGACAACATTCTCAAGACTGCTGCACCCTGAAGAAACAGATAGCAACAGATGAAATCCAATATGAAAATACAGATAGTTTCATATTAATGTGCAAATGATATTTTTCTCTTATTTTTCTTAATAGTTGATAAAAATGACGGGTCATTTTCACGTCATCAATCATTAGAGGATGATTCAGGTGTTTTTGAACAACGTTTTCCTCAAAAATAAGGAAATTAAAATTGGAATTCCTGCGATTGGCTGGCAACCAGTCCAGGGTGTCCCCTGCCTACTGCCCAGAGCCAGCTGAGATAGGCGCCAGCAGCCCCCGCGACCCTTGTGAGGAATAAGCGGTCAAGAAAATGGATGGATGGATGGAAATTTGGAATTCAAGCAGAGCTGATCCAAAAACTCACAAGTTCAATGGAGGCAAGAATTTTGAAGCTGCAATGAAATATGCTACAGCTAGAGTCTGTTGTATTATACAGTACGTGCTCTCTAGCTATATTTCTTTCCGAAAATGTCAATTATTTTTTTATAGCGCTACCAGCAGATGGGCCATTTTCTCCTCTGGAGGAAAATTCCCTGTGATGTGAACTGTGGGAGCCTGTATCACATTCTGAGGAGCATCAATCAAGGAAGACCGGTTTCTAAAGAAAGAGGACGTACTGTAAGCTCTAAAAATGTAGGAAAGTGTGGCTCTATTGAAAGTCAGGGCTCGCTCCTATTCACTTGAATGAACCCGGCGAGGTGCACAACATTCACTCACATTTTTACCACAGGCGTCGCTATTTCATCCACAGGTACATATTCAAGTTAAGTAATGCTGTCACGCGCAATATATGTGTACTGTACACTACGTACTGTATTTTTGCAACCTGGTGGCAGCTCGCACACAGAATTGGCTGATACCCCTAAGTGAAATCTTCTGTGAATTTTTTATGTCTCCACATCGTGAATCTGTGATTCAAATTTCAGCCAAGCCCCCTTGCCATTCCCAAATGATGATTTAAAAAAAAAAAAAAAAAAGGTCCCCATAACACAAGGAAACCTGCATGTGTGTCTGGGCGTGTGTTCAACCTTGTTGTATGAGATGGTATCAAACTGCTGACTGATCTGCTCGGGCAGTACGATGCTGTCCTCTTTCGAAGACAAAGGATGGGAGGAGATCAAGGCATCAACTGCAAATGCTCTGTGGATTTTTCTGAGAACGATCTGTTCTTTCTAGAACAAAGAAACCGTGATATGTAATCAGTTTCTGGAGTTCACAATACAGATTTATGTAGGAAGGCAGTAAAACTGTCTGCACAAGCACTTTGCACAAATGAAAAGAGTAACATTAGCATCAAAGCACAAGTGGGACTGTACCAACTTGAGCAACCATTAGCAAAAAACGTATTCATCAATGCTGCCCTGAAAATAGAGAGAAATACTGAAAACATAAAACCTTAAATTCGGTCCTCACCAAGCCCCATGTTGGCTCCAAATTGTCAGCTGCCAGATAAGACACATAGGAAGCAAATCCCTCGTTGAGCCACACCTCATTCCACCATCTCAGGGTCACCAGGTTACCAAACCACTGCATCAGTGAATGACATCACACACCATCAATTAGTTAATCAATCAGTTGAAGGCCTCATTTTAAGCGTGAGAATGTAAACAGCAGCAGACCATGTGTGCTAGTTCATGAGCAATGATGGTGGTTGTGCTCTGTTTATTTTGACTGGAGGAGGTCAAAGGGCTGTATAGCAGCTTGGTTTCTCTGTATGTCACCAAACCCCAATTCTCCATCGCCCCATAATAGAAGTCTGGCAGAGCGATTTGATCTATGAGATGAGAGAAATTATTGATTGGACGGTCTTTGGAGGCATCGTCTAATATTTTCACTAACAAAGCATGTATCATAGAGATTGTTGTTGTTGTTGGAATGCGGCTTCCCACCACACTCCAAAAAGATGTATGTTAGCGTCATTGGTAGTTGAACAAACTCCCACAATTGAAGACGTTCAATTGGCCAATAGTTCAGATCATCTAACCCAACTTCCTCAGAGGATAGGAGATGTTGTAATAGTGTTGAAGAAATTCCAATATGGGTCCCGTCACATTGAGCGCATAGTTTCCTTGTCCTTGCTCTATGGCCTTCCTCCGAGCCCATATACCTAACTGAAAACACAACCATGTTGGAATTATACACATTAATTCTTAATGTAAGTTTCAAAGTGAAATTAAAATAACAAAATCACTTTTCTAGTCACTTTTTAAGAGCTTGGAGTTATATAGTCATATATAGTTGTATCCTCCTTACTACCAGGAAAAAAACATTTGTGAAGTAAATCTTTGTGAAGTAACTGGAATACTGCAAAATAAATTTTTGGAAAAAAAAAGTTTTTATTTTTAAAATATGATGTGTCCACTACAGAGGACATTTTTTTAAATCTTAAATGCTAGGCTAAATACAGTTAAAATAATTCAAAGAATACTTTAATGTGTTCTTAAGAGTCTTATAGAAAACATTCTAACAACATTTAAAACCTAAATTTGTTCAATTAAAAAGTGTTATACACTTACTTTTCCTCTTCCCTAAAAAGACACTGAGGGAAGCCATTTTCTTTTATGATGCGATCAAAGGTAGAAAAGCCCCACCCATACACATTTGGTATCATTGGAAAGCTCTGAATGTCCTCTATAGAGCACAAAGGGAGTTAATTCAGTCGTGTGCACTGGGTGGGAGATATTCCTGTTTAAAAAGGTCCACTACAGAGAATGAATTTGAATTGCTGGTAGTCAGGAGGATACAGTAATTGCAAACAGCAACATGGAGATACATATGTAAATGATAAACACATTTATAGTTGTGCATATGACAATTTAAAAAAAAAAATCTACTGCCACTAATCAAATACTACCGAGATGTTGCCTTGTGTAGCACTGAGGTGTGTGTAGTCCGCGATGACAATGCCCAATAGATATGTTGACATTTTCTTAGTTGGCTCAAATGTGGTCTTTGTCACGGATACGCCATCAATCGTGATGTTTACAGCATCTGAGGACACAAACACAAAAGATTGTTCAGCGAATGATTGAAAATCAATGGGGGACACTTCATTTCCGAGGACTGTGAAGGGAGTCAACGTCCTCCGAGCAGCCAGTTGTGTTTCATTCTCAACCGTCACCATGCCAGAAATAAAACACTTAATAGTGTGTGGTTAATTTAAGACACAATATTTTCTTGAAGAATAAAAAATGTTTTGTTCTTGGATTTAAGAATATACACAGATCACATTTTAAAAGATGATTTCAGTTATTTGAAATAATTTACGTGCAATTCAAGTGTAAGACAAAAGCGACAGAGGGCCTATATACAATCTGAATGAATGATACAGTTCAAACTGACCTGTTTTTTTGCCATTGGACAGGGCTACAGTTTCCGGTGGATGGATGAGAGTTATGTAGAAAACAGCTTTCATAGCTGGTTCATCGAAACAAGGAAAGGTTTTTCTCGCATGAGTTGGATGCATCTGAGAGCTAGCAACAATCCTGTGAATAAGTCACCATCATTCCGGGCGTCTGACCTCTCACATCTTAAAAGACTGCCCGTAAATCTACAGTAGATCTTACCGTCTGGCTCCATCCTCCACATATTCACTTCTGTAAAGGCCAGCTAAGTCATCAGCCAGCTCTCCAGTGAACTCGGTGTGAAGAAGATACGTCTCTCCTTGAGTTAAAACGCCATTTAGCTGAACTACCAGGTACTGTGTCTTTGGCTGCAGCCAGGTGGATGTAATACTTGGAACAAAGCCATCACCTGTGTGAAAATACATATCTTAATAGTGAAATTGCATGCTAATACTTGAAACCATGTCGTGCCGTCGCCAGCCTTCGGTGCAAGCGTCACGGGTTCACTTCCCGCCCGGGAGACCACGTTTGTGTGTGTGGAAAAATAAAAAAAATAAAATAAAAAATAGAAACTACGCTCTTGACTGGTCACCAAACAACATTGCACACATATAGACAAACATTCGCACTCTCATTCAAAGTTATAGAACCCAAAACGAATAGAGCCTTCGTTTAACCCAGGGCTGGACTGGCCATTTGGCATACAGGGCAGATACCCAGTGGGCTGGCCTCTTTTGGGGCTGATGCTGTGCTTATAGATTATTATTTTTCTACATTCACCCAAAGAGACTGGCCCAGAATTTAAAGGGACCAGTCCGTTAAAACTGCCCTGCGATTGGCTGGCAACCAGTTCAGGGTGTCCCCCACCTGAAGCCCATAGTCAGCTGAGATAGGCTCCAGCACCCCCCGCGACCTTTGTGAGGAATGAGCGGTCAAAAAAATGGATGGATGGACAGTCCGTTAAAACCAGTTTGAATATAGATAGCAAACTGAAACATCCTCAATAAACACCAGAGGCGGAAAGAAAGAAAGAAAGAAAGAAAGAAAGAAAGAAAGAAAGAAAGAAAGAAAGAAAGAAAGAAAGAAAGAAAGAAAGAAAGAAAGAAAGAAAGAAAGAAAGAATCCCTCTTTGTCAGTATGTGTCAATGTTTTTGTGAATGTACCTGAAGCAAGAAGCAGAGCAATGTGTTTGTTCCTCAGCAAAGTGTAGTTGAGCTTGTTAGAGTGGATCAGGACCAGATTGGTTTCAGTTGAACACTCAAATGTCACATTAGAAGAACCTGTTGGGAAAAGTTTTTTTGGCCATGACATGATTCTTACTTAAAAAAAATGCTTTTATTGGAAATAAGGGATGCCGATATACAACAGCAAATGATCAGCCTTTCTTTTCCCACAGCACCATCTTGTGACATCTGTAAACAGCAGTTCACTGCATATATTGTGCAGAGTGTATCAGCAAAGTCCCCCATATACAGCTATTTAATGCTGTGACTCACCTGTGAAGAGGTAGAGACCAGAATCAGGGTCAGGGCTTAGACGAGCCCACAGGGTAATATTGTAGGAGAGAGGGATCAGAGACGTAGGGAGACGGTACCTGACAAGATAACACACACAGATAACTTTTTATTTATGTATTTATGTATTTATTTATTTATTTATTTATTTATTTTTGGTAAAACTTATTCCAGAGGATGTTGTAGAGTACATCGTTTATTGTCGGGCCAGCACAAGTAGAATGAGCCTTGTTTGCTTAATAACAACAACAACAGGTAACATGTCATGAGGAATGAAAGCATAATACAGGGAGGATCAAAAGCCAAAATGGCCACACGTTCTATTTCATCACAAAAAAATGGAGTAACATAGTCATTTACAGTAAGAGGATACTTAATAATAACAAGACATCAGCAAAAGATAAGATAAAAAAAAAAAAAAAACAAGCATGGAGAGTGCTATGACGCTAAGAAGTCATAACGTTAACCGCAGATGTAAGAGGATGTTTCAAAAAATAAGATAAGATAAATGAGTGATTGACTGGCATCGAATCCAGTATGTCATCTGCCGTTATCACTTGGGAAAGGCTCCAGCTTCAACTGATACTCATCAGGATGGATAGATAGAAGATCAATAAATTGAAAATACATTCAAGGTAGAAAAAAAATTATCTCCTATCAAGATCAACTACTGTAAACTGTTAAACATCTTCTGAGGCCCATAATCGTACCTGTCCCAAGGAGCGGCAACATCATCACCTTCATCTCCTCCTGTCAGGGCAATAGTCCACAGCGTGATAATGGTTGCTACAGAGACGAGGGATAAGAGCACACACAGAATACAAAACTTGCTGGCACGACGTCTTTTCGCCATCACCTAATAAACAACACAAACAAGTTTCACAGGCCAAATTCCCCAAAAAGCATCATTCCTCTAGTGCCCAGTCACAGTGTAATTAAAGCAAAAGGCTGTTTTAGTCCAAGTGCGCTTACTTTCCAGGGACTCAGACCCAAAATGACAAAAACAAGTGAAAGTCAGCACTCTTCAGTTATACTCCCGTAAATTCATCCCTCTCACTGTATGCAAGGCAACGGATGACGTATTCGGACAGAGGAGTGATATAAACAGCTGATAAGTAATGACTCCAGAGAGTGATAAGAGAACTTTATAATGTTATCTTTAACAATGTCCAGTGCGCGTTCCCACGGTCTCATAAAACGCAAAGATGTTTCCTTCATCATAACTATTAATCATAACTCTTTAGTCATCCCCATCATAAACTTGTGAAAATAAACATTGCTGTATTGTTTCAGTCCATCTTTTATCAGAGTATGCAGGATGTTAACTTTTTTTTTTTTTTTCAAAGGTTTCCTAGACAATATCATGAGTGGTCAGCCTTATTCATGGGTTTATTTTGGCGGATGCTAACATGAAAGATGCGTCATAAGCATCCTGGCGAGCGTGCCACTAATTTGGTACTATGACATACAGTGTCATCACTTTAAACACCAAAGTTAAGTGTAGTTTGGCAGAGATACATTTTTAACACTGACACTAGTGTAGAGTACTTTCAACACTACTCAGTGTTTACCAGTGTAGCTTTTTAACACTCAACAGTGCTGGACTAACACTGGTTCATTGTACTTCCTTCAAAATAAGTTGAATATTTAGTTTATACTTTATTGAAGGAACATTTAAATAAATTTTACATATTCACCAAAATTGACACATTTTGTTTCACGTACAATATTTCTGTTCAGTGTGAGGGAGCGGAATCATCAATGGCAAAATTAGTAAATATAGACACATTTATTGAAGAATTCTGATGGCATAAACTTGGCAAAACCAGTCAAGCTTTAGTACATGCTGAATGCAATAAAAAATAAATAATCCAATTATAGTACGCAAATTGGCAATCAAAATGCCTGTCAACATTCCAGAAAGTATATACAAATTTGTTTGTTTAATTCAAATCATGTAATAGCGTGAGCCAATATGAACAATGAAATATAAATTGCATGAAAAAGTTGTCCTTTCAAATGAAAATATTGAATCATTTCCTTATTTCAGCGAAGGCAAGACAAATCTTAAATTAAGATCTAAAATCAAAACTATATTTTCAAGGGAGGGGGCAAAAACGTGCTTAGCTGTCAAGCAGAAAGAACCAACAATTTTTCAAATATAATTTGTTAAACAATACACTTGAGGTCATCAAAAAGTTTTGACTTCATCCTTGAACCAATTGAGGACACTGTTTTTGTTCTTTGCTATCCACTTCATGTTGGCGATGGTTCTCTCGATGGACTGATCCACTGCCAGGGTCCCTGAGCCAAATCCAACCTCTGAGTTATCTTCTTTGAACTGCTTCAGCTGCAATAGCAAATCAAGAGTACATTATTATTAGAATCGCGAGTAATACTTATGAAGCTTTGTTGAGCAGAATAACATCATTTAAATTGTTTGCCACAAAAACAGACAATAAGCGAATATGTGCTTGACACTAACAGAACTCCTCATTATTCTTACAACATCTCTTGTGCTGAAACAAATACTGGGTTGTTTTACGAGGTTTAGGAGTGGGACAAAAACATCTTTGTGGCTCTATGTGTATGTTACAGTCAGAAATGATGCAGCTGGTAAAATATCTGTTCCAAACTATTAGATTATGTAGAAAAACAAACCTGTTGGAGCTCAAAAGAACTGGAAAACCGTTTGGTGACTCCATTGATGAGGTTGGAAAAGGAAAATGATCCACCTCCATACCTGTAAGTGCAGAAAGACAACAAAATATTATTATGTTTCTAAACCCTTACACACAGTATCAATCAAACACTAATCGTAACATGAAGGGAAATTGGTGTGGAAAGGAATATGTTTAGTATTTTTTAAGGAGGGGAAAAAAATACAGGCTTAAGAATAAAGTAATACTTTTTCAATAAAAAGGATCTGCAAGTGATTGTGTAATTTTTTTTTCCAGTCTAACCCTAACCCTCGAGACAAAAACAGACGGTCTGAGTCTTAAAGCAGAAATGTTAACTAAAAAATAAATAAATAAAATATTGTAAATGTCGTCTTGCTTTGTACTGCCCCCCCCCCCTATTAATTTTTAAAACTCCATAAGGGACTTTCAGTCTTCATTTTTGCAGATGGTAATTCAATACTCTGAATAGATCCTACAAACGTCTTAGATCAGCCATTAAAAGCCAGCAATAACACTTGTACACACACAAAAAAAATCATAAAGTACAGTATAACGTATTATAAAATAAAGATATTGATATAGATACTCCGTTTTGAAAAAGCCCTTGAATATAATACTGTTGTGCTGAAAATACAAATGTCAACAACACCTTGAATCACGGGCTCAAAAGTTCATTTTGTATTTTCAGCATGTTGTGTTTAAAGCACTGGATTGATTGTTAACTTGAACATGCTGCACTTGGCCCGAGATGAGCAGTCAGCACAGCAGAATTTGAATTGCACTTTTCACAATGATCGAGCTGTAAAAGCTGACATTCACTTTTGATGTCACATGAGCGGGACCGTTTCATTGCTTTTCGTCAAATGCCATGTAAATAAGTTACCTGACATCCAATATAACTGTAGTAGCTACAATGATGGAAAGCTTTTACTCTGGGCTGTAAAGTTTAATTTAGCACTTTGAAACAGTCATGCTGTGCACTTTAATGGTTAGGCTACACGTGACAGACTTAAAACATTACTTTATACTCACTGTGTGAAAATGTATGACCAATGAGCCCTGATGAAGTCCCACGCCAGAGACTGACCAATCACATTGTTGGCAATGTAGACAATGGTGGAGGTGGCGTCCTGCTTTCGGATCAAGCTGGAATTCAGCGTGTACTCCAGGTACCTGAAGAGACCCGTCCCATTGATTGCCATTCAGTAAAAGTATGCTATGATGATGTAATGGTGATGTGGCAGAACATACCGATTAAGCAGCCAAGGCTGTTTTGTGCAAGCCAGAGCAGCACGGAGTTTTTCCGCTTCAGTTGCGATGGTAGCGTTTTGAAATTCAGACCAAGCAAAGTCCCACTCTTTAGCGCCCCCTGCTGCAATGGCATTGCAGTATACAGTCGAACGGAGGTTGGGGTCTATTCTGGAGGCAGATGGCGTTTCCGAAAATCAGAAACGGCAATAGAAGTACAAAATGGACACATCTTACTCATTCACTTACGGGTTTATTTTGTCATCCATCCATTGCTTGAACCACTTCGTGGCCTGCTTTTGGCATTCCTGATGGCCTGTCCTGCAAGCCACACTGATGGCATTCACCTGATTGTACCTGCATGTACATTCAATGTTATGGACGACAAGGGATAAAGAATATATTTCTACTGTACAGTATATCAGTCATTATATTTGAAAACAGAAGTCTTGATGAATATACAGCAATAGCTTTGTGAAATTTTAAATAATAAAGGTGCCATGATTACTTCAAACCTAATTTGTCTACTGTAATACAGGTGGCCGTTTATATCAGGGGCAAATCAAATGTTTCCTTCAGTCTTTACTCACTGGTCCATGTGTCCATCCGGTACTTTTGTCCAATTTTGAGTCATTTCTTTATAATAGTTAAACAGTGGGATGACCTGCTTCTTTAAATAATCCTGAAACAAACAAGAATAAGCTTGTATGATATGAGGAAATACAATTTACATGTGCATATAGTACACAGATACACATTAAATACGATGCATGCTATAAGTGTGGTAACATCTGGTTTTGAATGTAGCATGCTGACAAAATGTCTGCTCGATTGGGAAGTTTTCAAAACAAAAACAAAAAATGTAATGTGTCTCTATGAGAAGCTTTTGTGGGAATATTTGCCAATTTGCGAAGGAGAACATTACTGAATGCATATCAATCATATGTCACTGGTGTTAGATATGGATGTAACGATAACGGCAATATTGTGATATCAGGATATTAAAACTGCCACAATATTTTCGTCGTCATGTCACAATATTAAAAGCAACACGTCTGTTTAAAAAAAAAAAAAAAAATCAGGTTGATTTCCATTTGTGCAGTTCTAGCACTCTCTAGTGGCTAGTTTTTTAGCGCAGTTTAATTTTCATTAGGGATGTTTTGGCCAATCTATGTTTAAAATCTATACTAATCGTCAGATGATCGTCGTAATATGCTTGTGAACCCCCACCTGCATTGGACCGTAAACCTCGCTCCGATCAAACATGAGGTAGAAGAAGTCCAGGTTGTTCAGGGCCGACTCCCAGGGCATGTATTCCCTCTCCTTATCCAGATACTTGGTCGTTTTAAGAGCCAGCACTGTGGGGATGAGCTCTGCCCTTTTGGGGTTTAAAGCATTGGGAAGATGAGTACAACATTAGACCGTTTTTCATAAATGTATCTCAACTGCATAATATTTAATACATGATCAGATCTGTTGTGTTCATGACGAGGAGGTGGTTATTAAATTGGATTTTGTCGACTTTTCTTGTAAATCAGGGCTTGAGACTGTTACTAATATGCTTGCAAATGTGGCTAACTTTTCGATATTATTGGTAAAAATTTAAACTGTTCGCACTAGTTGGAGTGCATGTTTTGCATGTTTCTGCCGCTGCACTGTTTAAAACATGGCTGAAAGTCTCCTCATCAAGTAGTACAGATGGAAACAGTTCAAAGATGAAACGCTGATAGCTTAGATTACAGTAATTATACCATAGGATCGTTCAACTCATCAACACTAGGTGGCAGCGTTACTCTGCAGAGAACATTGAGACATATGAGAGGAGGGGAGTTCTAAGATCTGGTATGATTTGCTGATTAACTACTGTTGTACTCCTGATAGCGTGTTCAGTAAATAGTAGGGCTGGGTTTAAAAAAAAAAAAAAAAAAAAAAAAGAATAATCGATATTTAATTTATTTCCTTTTCGAGCTCGATATCTATTCCTAAAACATGAATCAATTATTTTAATATCTATTTTTCCCATAAATTCGAAAGAAAATGGAAATTTAATACATATATATATATATATATATATATATATATATATATATATATATATATATATATATATATATATATATATATATATATATATATATATCTTACTATATTTTTGAAATTTACTGTTCATATGAATTTAAAAGTACTATCTTACATTTATGAAAAAAAACTGACTTATTGCACTTTAAGACAATACAAAATCTTTTTGACTCATACTTACAATTATAGAATTATTAGAATTTCATCCTTGCTAATGTAAATGTTTGTGTAACACTGTAGTGATTATAACATACTTGTATGTTACTTTTTTTAATAAACTAAATCGTTTGACCTGTTACTGCCGCTGCAAAACTTACTTTGGAATTCAAAATTTGTGGAGTTTTTATCATGTTCTTGAGATTTAAGAAGAATTGATGTTCATGTAAGTAGTCAATATCGGATTGAACTGAAGTGAATCGAACCAGGAAAAAATTAAATAGACTCAAACTGAACTCTTGTGAATCAAAACTTAATCGATTGAGGAAATTAGAATTGATAGATACCAGCCTTTTTTTTTTTTTTTTGTTTCTTGTAGATGCTCTGGCCTTGGTATTTGTGTTCCAACACCACATGGTCTATTGCTCCTTTTGTTGTTTTATTTTATTTTATTTTATTTTATTTTATTTTATTTTATTTTATTTTATTTTATTTTATTTTATTTTACGAAATGAGAACAACAAAGCCTTTGGGGGTCTTCTTTTAAAATTGTATCAAATAATAGACCACTCTTTATTGCAGACAAAGTCTTGTTACAGAAAAAAATATTTTGCAAATAATAATAATAATAATAATAATAATAATAATAATAATAATAATAATAATAATAATAATAATAATAATAATAATAATGTATCAGCATTAAAAGTACGCCTATCAAGACCGCAATAGATCAGCAAATATGGTCATGGTGTACCTCCCCCCCAAAAAATTGTGCAACCAAATCCTATGCTGGTGCGACCAATTGAAAAAGTTGGTTGCACAAGTGCTACCAGTGCAAAAGTTGGTGTCAAGCCCTGCAAGTCATAAGCTGTGTAATGAAATTGTAAACACTGATTGCATTGTAATGATATTTGGTCAAATAGTTAGTTAGTTAGTTAGTTAGTTAGTTAGTTAGTTAGTTAGTTAGTTAGTTAGTTAGTTAGTTAGTTAGTTAGTTAGTTAGTTAGAGTGCATACCTAGCCAAGTTGAAGGCGTCATCCACTAACTGAGCTCTGTTGATCACCAGGATGGACTTGAGAAAACAAAAAAGTCTGGTCACTTGACTGAAACAAATCAAAAGGTGTCGAGAAAAGGGGTGATGATGTCACAAAATGCCTTACAGCATGGCTCTTGCTCAGAACCCCCAGCAGCTTGTCCCAGTTGCCTTGGTCATAGTTAACTCTGTAGTAACCCACCACATTGAGATTGGCCAGAAGCCAATCAGACTCGGATAACTTCATTGACTCGACTGTATCTGGAGAGGAAAAATGTAACATGGGTTAGTCACTGTTAATGCAGTATATTATGTGCCAAGGCTGGTAAAGGTACTGGTGGTGGGGATTAGACATACAGTTGATACTGACGGTGACAATAGAGTCACAGGCTACATCTAAACAATAAGAATGAAATTGTGCATTGAGTAAGATCATATTTAATATTTAGACTGACATTGTCAAAGAGGTGTTCATGACATGGCCTGGGAAGAACATTTGTTTGAAACTACTAATACATATTACCTGATTGTTTAGTTAACCATCGTTGATCTTGGGCGACGCCAGTCTTCATCCACCTGATAGGTACAATCCATTGATAACTGCAAAAGACAATTGATTACACATACACATTTGTTGGACCACTACCAAAATCATTTTTTGTATTTGTGTGTAGTTGTAGTAACTACACCAGTGGGTATAAGCTCTTAATTGTCTTGTATTTCTAAACTCTAGATATGTTTGTTATTCGTTCATAATTGAGTGTACAGTTTATCACTTGCAGAAAAAGAAAAAGAAAAAGAAAGATATGATATGCTTGTATTTGGATGAAGCTATTTAAAAGTATCTAAACCTGAATACAGTTCATACTTGTAAGGAGATGGAACGGTAACTTCAGAGTCCGGATCCAAGAGAAAATGTTTCTGGGTTATAAGTCCAGTTTCTGAATTGATTGTAACCACGGGAAAGCCCATCTGCAGCACCCATGTGTTCATGATGTCATCGACAGTTCCGGGAAGATTAACGGAGGCGCTATTGTCAACAGCCTGCAGAGACAAAATTGTTCTTTGTTCAACTGACGTGAACCCAAAACACACAGTCATTAACAGACAGCAGAAAGTGTGCCACTATTAGATAGATAGATAGATAGATAGATAGATAGATAGATAGATAGATAGATAGATAGATAGATAGATAGATAGATAGATAGATAGATAGATAGATAGATAGATAGATAGATAGATAGATAGATAGATAGATAGATAGATAGATAGATAGATAGACAGACAGACAGACAGACAGACAGACACTTGCCATTTGAAGATGATTCCACAAGTCTGTATAAACCGCATTTCCAAATGCAAATTCATCCAGGTATGTCTAAAGTATATGGAGGAAACAAAGGTAAAAGTGAATAAATAGCATAATAATAATAATAATAATAATAATAATAATAATAATAATAATAATAATAATAATAATAATAGTTTTTGAATCCATTTTAAAATGCACTAAACAACTTCAACTTCAATTTAAGTTGCAACATCATTTATAAACATGTCGGTTGCTGGCAGTATATGCTGCGATTTGGATATGATCCAATTAGTCAACTATCGCGACTACTATCGGTGACTAGTTGACTAGGAAAATAATCGTTTGTGGCAGCCCTCGTTTTAATATACAACATTTTCCAAGGGCATGAGTACACAAATTGTCAAAGCTAAAATTCTTTCAAGTATCACATGAGTATTTTTCACATGGTAATATTGGTGCAAACAACCCTTACCCAGAGGCCCATTGTGAAGACTTCTTCAGTCAGGAAATCTGACAACATCCTCAGGACAGAAGCTCCCTAAAGATGAAGAGGAAATTTGATGATTACCTCATAAAAAAACATTTGTTTCAGTTGGAGAGCTGTTAAAAGTTCATGTACGTGTGAAAGGCCGTGTACCTTGCTGTATGAAATGGCATCAAACAGCTCACTGATTTGTGCTGGTTTCTGGATATCTTCTTCTTTCGAGGACAAAGGGTGAGAGGAGGCCAACGCGTCAATGGCAAACACCCTGTGCATATCACTCAGCACAATAAGATCTTTCTGTTGAAAGAAATATTTGAAACAGCAGGTGCTTGATTAAAATCATTGTCATGTAACATGAGAGTGATTTTGAGTTGGAAAGCGATGCTCACCACATTCCATTGAGGTTCAGCTTCATGTGCTCCAAGGTACTCAACATATGACGCAAAACCTTCATTGAGCCACAAGTCATTCCACCACCTCAAGGTGACCAGATTCCCAAACCACTACAAGCACAAAAATGCAATACTACTACTGGAAAACTGTTTACATGACACTTAACATGTAATAAAAGAAACTGAACTTTTTGAAGGAAAAGACTCCAAGTTACAAGACATTGAGCACTCATTGACAACAAATTATTTCCATTAAAGTAGTCAACTTAAAATAAAAAAGCTCTGCCTGAATTGGAATTGCCTTTGAACTTGGCTTTGGATATATGATGAACCTTCATCTATCAACTCATATTTGCTACCAAACTGGTTATGTTTTAGGCTTACTAGAAAAAAAAAAAAAAAAAAAAGGTGTCATGCATTGTTAAGCACCATGTATGTAAACTAACCATATGAGCCAGTTCATGGCTGATGATGGAGGCAATCCTCTCCTTGTTGCCGTTGGAGGAGAAGGCATCGTCATAGAGGAGCGCTGTCTCTCTGTAGGTGATTAGACCCCAGTTCTCCATGGCTCCAGCATTGAAGTCTGGCAGGGCTATCTGATCTGTATTCAAGAAGAGTAAAAAAACTGTTTGTTTGCAGACAGCCTTTGAATGTTCCTGTTAAATGTGATTTATGGCCAGTTTGGATCCAGTTCCCGATCGCGCCATGAAATACAAACACAAAGAGATAAAATAGTGCCTCTGATGGACTGATAAAAGCCTGGCATCCTTCAACAATGGATGATGAATGAGCCCACAGTGCTGACGAAAAAGTTTATCGAAAGTAAAATCTGATGTAAAGAACTTTTGTAAATATAACTGTTCATGTTGGGGAATTCACAAAAATGCAGCCGAGATATTTTACAATTTATGGATCCATTTTCATTGTTTTTAAGCTAAATCTGATTACCAATTTTGTTCCTCCCTTACCTCTGCCTAAATACAAAACACAAACATAATGAAATCATTTGCCCAAGAAGAAAATTGGTTTGACTCTATAAAGTAGAAGCTGTGTATTTGACTTACCGGACTTGGGCAGAGGATATGTGGAATTGTAATATTTCTCAAAAAACTTCAGGATTGGTCCAGTTTTGCTAAGGGCATATTCTCCTTGGCCAGCCTCAATGGCTGACTTGCGGGCAAAGATCCGAATCTAAACAGACAAAACACAGCACAGAAGCTAATGAATAAATGAAACACATCTCATGAAGTGAAATCTATCAGATTTATTCAAACAAAGCAGAGTTACATCTGTTTTCTTTAATTGCTAACACTCAAAGCTTGATGATATATTTGTCTCGGACTCGCTGTCATGCTAGCAGCTAGCCCTGCTAAGTCTACCGCCGCAGGTAGCCAGGCCTGTGCTAGCCGCGAGATTGTAATACAAGAAGAACATTCTGCTTTAAGATTAATTCTGAGCCGGACTGTTAGTTTTTGTCTTTGAATGTCATATTTGTATTCTAAAATGACAAGCCTCAGGACTGACCATAGACTATTTTTCATGTTAACATTGTTTAATGTATTTGTTCACTTGTAAAATTCTGACTGTTTTAAGCACACAAAACTGTTACTTTTGTAAACGTATTTGCATGTCAAAACTTTCAGCATTGAAATGGATTATTTCTATTTCTGGTATTTCTCATGGGGTAAACTTTTACCAAATGGACAATTTCGAGCATCCAGGCATTTCTGATATTTCCACAATGCAACAGCAACGCAAATGGCAAATGGCTTTTGCCTGTAATTAGCATAGCATGCAAACCAGGCAGATTAGTCAAATAGTATTTAGTCACATTTTGAAATTAAAATAGTCCTCACAAATCAAATTACAATGACCCAAAGTCCAATGCTTTTCAATGAGTGGAGAGCTCCCTTTCACCGAGTAAGACTGGCATTTTGATTTGTGACGTAGCCTACTGTATGCAATGCAAACATTCATTTAGAAAATTGGGTTGATAGTCAACAATAAACACATACGATTGTTGGTATTGCTGAATTGAATACATTACCGTGACATCACCAATCTTGTTGGAGATATGACGAAAGTCGCTGACAATAAATGCCAAAAGATAGGTTGACATTTCCTCAGTTGGTTCAAAAACTGTCTGCTGTAGAATCTGATTACCAATGACGACTTCGCTTATTTCTGCAGAAAAGAATATGATGGATTGTAGCAAATAGCACAAAAATAATAAATAAATACATAAATAAAGGTAACAGTAATCTAATCAAGGATCAGCGCCTTGTGTTTGAACCTTTTTGTTCGCCATTGGAAAGTGCCACAGTCCCACGGTCGTGCATCAGTGTGATGTGGAAAACTGCTTTCATAGCCGGCTCATCAAAACAAGGGAAGGCCTTCCTGGCATCTGTTGGCTGCATCTGAGTTGTTGCAACAACCCTGAACAATAAAACACATTTTAAACTTGTCATTTCACAGCATCACTATAGTACTCTGGAAGAACTACTGCACTCTTCCAACTGCTGGGTTAAAAGTAATGCCAACTGGGTAAAATAGCTAAACCATCGTTTGGTCCAAAAACAGCGAATTGGGTTGAGGATTTGATTAAGCATGTTGAGTCAACATTTTGGTCCAAAAAGGGGTAAAAAGTTCAAAATTGTTCATAATGATGAGTTACGCTACCAAGAAGTGCATTACTAGGTTAAAAATAATACTAATTTTATTGCCAACATTTTCTTAGAAGAAGAACTTAGTCCAGTCCAGGGTCACCGCAGTGAGTCACTCATGTTTGGCAGATGCCCATTCCTGACACAACCTACCCATTTTTTTGTCAGGCCTGAGATTGCCATTTGGAATAAAGGGTCTTGCCTACAGATCCAACTGGTTGTTACCATGACCAGGATTTCAGTTCGTATCACCATGTCCAAAATCAATCGTGTTAACCAATGAACTTCCCAGTCGCCACCAACATTTTCTAATAATGTTACATCAAAACTAGACTAAGTGCAATATCTGGAGAAATTGTGTGGGAATGCTGAATGCTAATAGCTGAATGCTAAGATTTGAATGCATGAGGAATGCTTATGAAGTAAATTGAGAGATAAATAATGAAATTGTAGCCTCTTCAATGTCTGCCCCATTGAAAATGAATGGGGAAAAAATTTTAAATTGTGCAAATACTGTAAGTAATGTGGAATCAGACGACATATATACCCCGGGAGGCGTGAATTTTTTAAGCTAGTTGAAATTTGAACAATGTAAATTGGAAGTATTATGTGGGAGTTGTTACGCGGCAAAAAAAGTGTAGAGAATAAAAATCACAATTAACATATGTGGGAATGCTGAAGCATTCCCACAATTACTTCAAATTCAGAACACAAAATTCCAAAATGGCGACCATCTTCAGCTCTTCAGTCTGCCCAAATCCAGTATTCAACCCAATTTGCTAGGTAAATATAATTAACCCAACTTTGGGTTATACTACTACAAATCCATAAAATACACAGTGAGTTGGTTAGCATTTTTTAAAGTGTATACTAAACAAGTCTACTTGAGAGGAAGGATATTTCCATCTATCGATTTGTTGTAGCATTTACCCTGTTCGGGGTTACTGCAGGGGCCTTGAGTCTATCGCAGCTGATTTCAAGAAAAAGACGGACTACACCCTCAACTGATGAGTCAATCACTGCATGACTGCGATGAGCGCATTAGGAGGGAATTGATCTTATGTTAGTTGCACACAAGTTTGCTATATGAATCACTACACTCCCCTATGAGGTCTGTGAATAATAATAACTTAAAAAAAAATGTTTGTTTGTTTGTTTGTTTGTTTTGTTTTGTTTTTCGCAAAACTTTTTGTCACATTTCACAAGATCAAACATGTCAAGGAGGGCAATAAAATGTCATATAGATAAGAAAACAGAAGCAGATTGTTATCTTACACACGTGAATGCTTAACAAAGGTACTGATTTTTTTTTTCTCTCACTATATTTTACTAACAAAAACAGAAACAATTACACATACTTTTTCACGCCATCTTCCATGTATTCACTTCTATAGAAGCCTCCAAGGTCATCAGCCAGCTCTCCAGTGAACATTGTGTGAAGCCTGTACCGATGGTCCTTCATCAGTTTGCTGTCCAGCGTTAAGACCAGGTACTGAGTTTCGTTCTGGAGCCAGGAGGATACTATTGAGGGAGCTTTGGTTCCACTATCCACCGCGACGAGCTCTGCCATTTGCTCATCCTCGTATTTGGTGTAGATCAGCTTATTGGAGTGGATGAGAATCAGATTTGTCTCCTCAACACACAGAAACTCTACACTGGAATTACCTAGAATGACATTTAGTATGAAATGATGGAAAGAAGGTGAATAAATTACATTAACACATTTGCTCCCAGTAACGTATAAATACGTTTTTGTTTGTTGTTGTTTTTTTAATGTTTTAAGTGTCCCAAAGACGTATTTAAACGTGTTTTTTTGTTTTGTTTTTAGGGGGGGAGGGGGGGGGGTTATGCTAGATCATAGAGAAGGCTTTGATGCAGACCCTCAACCACAAATAACAGTTGCAGAAATGGTAGTTATTACACAAACGGCCAGCAGGTGGCAGCAGAGTAAAGGAGATCAACCAGGGCCATGTTGACAAAAGCTCAATTACTCACAATTTTAAATAGATTTGTGAAAATTGATGAAACTTGGCTATATTCTAATGCTAATTGCTGCAAAACGTTTTGGTCGCATTTCTAAATGATGCTTCGAGAAAATGCAAAAAATGTGAATCAACTCTAAATTTGGAAACTTGGATACGTTTATAGTACTGAGATGGAAAAATTATGGACACTATGGTCAAATTAATAACAAATATAAATCAAAATTAGAATTTTATTCTAAAGAAATATTCCCTACCAGATAAAAGATATATCAATTTACCAAATAAAAATTGCTACATCTAACATTGTGCTTCTCTGTGGCAAAATTTAATCAACAGTTTTTGGGTGATCAAGTTTCAACTACAGTGTAATCCAAAAATAAGACCTGCTCCGCAGGAGTAGTCATAAATAAAGATTTTACCTGTAAAAATATAGAGACTTGTCTCTGGATCAGGAGTTAGCCGAGGCCACAGTGAGATGTGATAGCGTTCTGGTACCAGGCTCTTGGGCAGTCGATATTTGTCCCAAGGATTGTTGGATGGGGCAGTCGTCGTGGCGGGGGGCTTGGTTGTATCGGTAGTTGCTCCATTTGTTGGGGACACTTGATTATCATTTTTAGCCTTTTCTTGGGAATAAACAACACTCAAAGCTATTATAGTGGCCACAGCCCCAGCTCCAAGGATGATGCAAACTACGCCAACACCTTTACTAATGAAGAACCCTTTCCCCATTTCTCTGCCTGAAGCTGAACCCCAGTCGGAAGCAGTGCACGCAATAGAGAAAAGGTCAACTTTTATATGTAGCCCTGCACAGCTTTTTCTCCTCCCTTTTTACTGTATCAGGTGATGAGTTAACAGTGACATTTAACTCAACCCACCAGGCACCTAAGGAGGAGTTCATTTACTATAACAATTCGTAACAACTTGCAATGCTTGTTTCTCATTACAAATTGTCAAATTTAAGTACAGTAATACTAAATGTTGTTTTTTTTAAATTAGATAGTATTGAAAATCCCCATAAAAAAGTCACTATGATATATATTCTTATGTATTTTTTGTACATCATATAAAATCCAAAATGCCATAAAATACACTGTAAAAACAAACATTCATATTACTCAGAAGTATTGTGTTGAACTAACTGACTTTTTGAGCATCATAAAACATTTTGTGACAAAAGTTCTCAATAATATGATGACTAGATTGTGCAAATTTGTAAAGATTAGGCATTTTGATGTTTGACTACATCATGTTATTCAACCGTGACATTGTAGCCATTCATTGTCTTTACTCTGTGTCCCCACTTACCATTTATCGTTTGACTGTTGTTCATGACTGTTCAGGACACTAGTCCAGTCGCATTTTTTTCCCCACATGGGAATAAACATAAAATATCAAGGTTGTAAGCGACATAAAAGTGCTTCTTGTGGTTATTTCTTTTGACATACCGTTGAATTGTAACATTTAGATGTCTATTGCAAAATAAACACTTTGCACATTAATCATATCAAATATTAACATCCACTATACGTATTAACTTCATTGTAGATTCACAACAGGAAGTGAGAATACTATCTTAAAAGCTATCCTTTCAAATCATCGCCTCTGCCTATCAATGTGCAGTTTACAGATGCAGCTATTGTTTGACATATACAGTACCTGTATATTATTGTATAGATATACTGTATACATATTGTACCTGAATGTTTCTCATTGGTACCAGTGATGGACAAAAATGACATTAAAAGCACTATCTCCTGTCTCACAAAGGATATGATTGGAAAGTGAACTCCACCATCGTGGAAGTGATAAACATATTATCTTTTGTATAACACCCCGCAAGCAGTAAAGCGTGACAGAGGTCACCTTTTGTTACAATCAGACAATAAAGATACAACCAAGTCGAAGTGAATCATTCACTTTCTCGCATACAATAGTGATGTTTAAAAGATAAGAAATTTTTGAAGACTTATCTCCATCTGATTACACGGGCAACAAGGTTGTGAACATTTATGGAAAATGGTTTTAATGCACAACCTAACCTTGGAATGCAATATAAAATGATAATTTGGCCTCTTCAGAATGGATAACAGGAAGCTGTTATGAAGAATGAGGTAATAACTGGAAGCAAAGGTTCGTAGCCCCATCAATCATGAATGAAATACATTTTAATGGGATTTCAGTAATTAAAAAACACACACGATTAAACTGCATTATGAAATGAGTGTCCATCAAGATGAATAAAAAGTTTGTTGCGGCTGACTTTGCGACTTGTCAAATGTTTTTGTTTTTGGTAAGCGAAACTTTTTTCACACGTGAGAGAAAGTGATCCATTCCTGTCCTGTGGTCACTAAATACATCATCTTTTACGTTTTAATATTAGAACAGTAAAATATGACTTAACTAAACGCGTTTTGTCTGTTTGTAGCTGCTGTGCTGTCATCCATTTCTCGTGAGAATGATCAAAGCTGGCTTATCATAGTGAATTGTGCGACTGTCGCGTTTCCGACACATTTGAAGGCAACATTCAAGTTCCATGGTCTCCATAGCGACAAGACTCTGTTGTTATTTCCGGTAGCATTGTGCCTCTCACGCTCACGTCGCGATAAAGTCATTTTGAATCATAAATTAAGCGTGACTTGCAC
Source organism: Festucalex cinctus (assembly GCF_051991245.1). NCBI lineage: Eukaryota > Metazoa > Chordata > Actinopteri > Syngnathiformes > Syngnathidae > Festucalex > Festucalex cinctus. The sequence continues at coordinate 18,335,721 of NC_135413.1, read as the reverse complement.
GTATTATTCGACAGTATCAAATAATAAATAACCATAAATGTCCCCAAACAAATAAACTTACAGAAAATTATAAAGAAAGGACGTGGTACTGATTTAAAGTAGCAGGTAACAAAAGTCACTGTTTGAGTCCTTGGTTTCGGTGTAAATGAGAGTTTGTGTTGAATCCGCCTGCGCATTGTAAAATGTAGGCCCCGAACGAGATGCCCCTGCTCGTGACAGACCACTCGTGGACGCAGACAGAGACGATGGTTTTTATCAGCGTGCCTCTGAAAGGAGCCAAGAAGGTGGACGTTGTCTCGTCAGACGAGTACCTGAAGGTAATAAACAGACTAACACACACATTGCATATACTGACACTAACCATTATACCCAAGTTACTTGATGAGATTTATAAAATAAAATTAAAATTAAATTCTGCCTATAAATATAAAACTACAGTTTGATACATATTACATTTGTGATTTGTTTTCACTGTAGGTTCATTTCCCGCCATTCCTGTTGGAAGTGTTCCCTTCTGAGCTTGTTGATGATGAGCAAAGCTCAGCAAAGATTGGAAATGGAGTTGCGGTCATCACTTTGTCAAAGAGGACCAACAAACAGTGGGAGCATTTGTCAGTAAGCACATGTAAGATTGCATATCTCATTGATTGTCATACTACATACAAGCCAACCAGGAGTCAAATCTTTGGAAACCCAATTCTCCCTTTGAAATTGTGTTACGTGATCAGTTTATTTTGTTGACTCCCCAAAAATCCCTCAACATTTCTTGCTGTTTATTGTCATCCAAAATTGTTACGACTGCTTCGGCTATAAATCAACATTTAGTGCTTCTAATTAAGTAATTGATTCCCTTTTCCTTTTCTTTTTTAAATAAACATATATTTCTGTAAATATTGGAAACTAGTTCATCGAACTTAGTGATATATTTTCAACATCAGAAAAAAAAATATAGAATGAGAATACAGATGAGAACAATTATTTTGAAAATACAGCGTTTTCTTAAACCGACGACTAGATACTGTATATGTACCTCCTTTTTGCCCATTGTGTCACTGGCAGCTCAGTAAATTTAACATACAATTTATTTAAAAAAAAAAAAATATTTATGGTAAGAAGAAATGACTCAATACATTTTTTTTATTTTGCATTTTGTTATATTAACTTTTAAGTTTAGCAGTTAAAATGTTATTGCAAATCCTCCTATTTGAGTATGATTTTCTTTCTGCTCTGTTTCAGATGATAAAGCAACAAAAAGAGAAATCCGAGAGCGAGCTCTGTCCAAAATGCAGGAAAAGCTTGCTGCAGAGACCAAAAATAGATCGGAGAAAAAGCATAATGAGAAGAAATATACTCTGAAGACAATGATGAATGTAAGAAACAATTTTTTAATATCTACTGATGACACAAAAGAGACTCCATTATTTGCTGCGTTGATTGTGTGATACTGACTAGTGACTCAAACCTATATATTTCTGAACGGTGTGAACCCCTGCATATTTTAGTCTTTGTTCATTCAACCTACCCTCCATAAATTATGTAAAAACTCACTTATTCATTGTTTTTGTGCTCATGCCAAAGCAATAAGAGTAATACTTGGGTGCCGTGTTGTGACATCTTGGTCTTAGGGAACTCTGTTGAATTGAGATGACGAGCTCCTATCTTGTTGAATTAACTTCCTAACCTGCATTGGTATTTTACACACAGAGCAGCAAGACAACGCCAGCCTAAATGTAGCCATTGTGAAAACTGCTAATGTATTTTTTTCCTATTCATGCATCTGACCTATTATTTACCATTTTGAAAACAGTAATGCTATTAAGTAACTGACTTTAATCAAACAAAGATTGAACAGGTGTAATTCTTTGTGCAGTCCTTTCTAACCACTTTTACCATCTGGTGATAGATTGAAAGTGAAGAACGAGAGCGAATCCAGAAAATGAAGGATGCTGAACGAGAGAGAACCACGGCTGAACTCGAAGCATGGCAGCTGAAGGAGAAAAAGAAAGCTGAGGAAGAGGCACGACTCAAACTCCAAACTCAGACCAATCGTTTAAATAAAGTAAAAGCTGTGAAACACAACCGTGAGAATGGCAAATCAGGTGGAGGAAAGGCCATATTTGGTGAGTAATGTAAGAGTGATAAAAAATGAATACACTCCATTTTCTTGACCGCTTATTCCTCACAAGGGATAGCTGGCCCCTATCTCAGCTGGCTTTGGGCAGTAGGCGGGGTACACCCTGAACTGGTTGCCAGCCAATCGCAGGGCACACAGAAACGAACAACCATCCACACGCACAAGCACATCTAGGGAAAATTTGGAGCGTACAATTAACCTGCCATGCGTTTCTTTGGAATGTGGGAGGAGACCGGAGTACCCGGAGAAGACCCACGCGGGCACGGGGAGAACATGCAAACTCCACCCAGGAAGGCCGGAGCCTGGACTCGAACCTGAGTCCTCAGAACTGGGAGGCGGACGTGCTAACCACTCAGCCACCCCCTAACTATCTATATTGAAGAATTTTGTTCTTGCATTTAGATGAAAGCAGTGTCAGTGAAGCAGAGCGAAAGAAAAAGCAAGTGGATCTTCCTGCTCCAAGAGTTCCAGGAAACATCCAAGTCTCATTCACTCCTCGAGTTTTCCCGACAGCCCTCAGAGAGTCACGAGTTGAGGAGGAAGAAGAGGTAACATAATATTTTAGTCCAAACTCAAAACTATCCAACTTTGTGAATGGACTCCATGCACACACCATTTCTGCGTTTGAGATGCGTTGGCCTGCTAACTTCTGGTCTCTAGGCTAACACACAACAATGGCAGCATCAACCTCTTGAAAACAAACACCTGTGTTGCTCCGCTACCGCAGTGGCTGAAAAAGCAAGCAGAAGCCAGGCGTGCGGTCAATGCAGATCTTGAAGAGCTGAAGGACTTAAGTGAGGAGGAACGGAATCCCGACTGGTTGAAGGACAAAGGAAAGTAAGTCAAGTCTGCTGTCGTCATCATTGCTAACGAGGTGCTGACTTGTGGTGATGGAGACTACTAAATAAAATATTCTTTCCCCAAGCAAATATTTTGCAGCTGGAAACTACTTGAGTGCTTTGAATGCCTACAACCTGGCTATCAGACTCAACAGAAAGATCCCAGCTTTGTTTTCAAACAGGGCTGCGTGTCATCTCAAGTTACGGAACTTTCACAAAGCCATTGAGGACTCCTCTCAGGTCAGAATGGTCACAGTGTTACATGCCTGATTAATTTGGTGTGATTTTAGTAGGTTACAAAGAAATACCCAACTAACATTAAGGCAATTTGAAAGGCAGTAAATGATTGTTACATCAACAGCTCTACATATCGAAAATTAAACAAGGTGATGACACTTATTAAGATATTGTTTATGGCTTATGTTTATACACAAGTGAATTTTGACAGGCATGTTGTATTTGGCAGTGTGAGTCTTGAAGTGACTATCATCATATCAGTATTGGACTCTATCAGTGGCACCTGGTAGAATTGTCACTGTTGAATATGAAGACAAAACTTGAATATGCTGTAAAGGCCTGGAAGAGCCCCATCCAATACGGCCACCATCTATATATGTTGGCAACCCTGTAGATGTATGGGCCATGTTGGATGAGGCAAGTTCCCGACAAAAACAGGCTCCTGCTTATCTGAACACATTTTATGTTGAAATCAGTCTTTGTTAAAAAATAATAATTTAAAAAGCCCCTCAAGCAGTTGCACAGCAAAGACTTTTTTTTTTGCGACATCTCGTGAAGCAACGTGTAGTAATATAATTATGGGGCACACACTAAATAATGGCAGCTAGACTTTTGCAGACAGACTTATGCATATGAAATATCGATATGAGTCTTAAAATTTGACATTGCCAGTCTGAAATACTAATCAGTTAAATAGAGATACTGTGAGATACTGTACTATACTCATAATACAATATTAGAATTCTACACCCAAAATGCATTAACCTGATGATGATTTGGTGGCTTGAGATGTCATTGTTTATTATTATTATTATTATTATTATTATTATTATTATTATATACCGCTTGTCCTCAGATGGTCAATTGTAACCAGAGTCTGGGCCTCCTGTCATCAAGTACCCCACTAGACTCATCTAAAGTTTGAAAATTGCCTCCGAGTAAATTTATATCCAATCCAGGTTTTATTATAATGCTGTATTTCAAAATGAATTTGTGTGGTGGTGAAGCCTGAAGTGGCTCGTTCTCTGCAGGCTCTCGAACTGCTGACTCCAGCCGTTCCTGCCAATGCGGCTGCCCGAGCGAGAGCTCACGTGCGTCGAGGCTCTGCTTTCTGCCAGCTGCAGCTCTTTGCGGAAGGTCTGAAACGCACCATGTGGAAGTCTGACTGAGCAGAGTTGTATATCAAAGCACTTAAATTAACAACCCACTCACTAACCAGCAAATGCTCTCATCGGACTTTAGTAGGAAATTGTACTGTAAGTAAAGTTCTGTTGCGCAATATGTTCAAACTGGACTATTGATGCAATTTTTGATACAGCAAAACACTTCAACATTGGCCTGAAGACACTAGTTTCCCATAAAAAAGAAAACACTAGTTTCCCATAAAAAAAAAAAATTAAAAAGTAATTCAAGTTATCAACTTTCTGCTCACTAGATGGCAGCAAAGTCTTCATTATGTCAACATACAGTGTAGTTCTTGGCACCACAATGCCACAACACTAATGTTATCATCTAAATTAATGAACTCCCCAATTGACTTCAATTGTAAGGGTGCGTAGGAACTCTAATGGTAGATTCCAAAGCCAATGCTCATAATTATTAAGCAGATTTTACAAAATATATTCAAACAAAATTACCATGCAAGCGTGGGGTAAATGCAAATAACACAAAGTGAAATGGCAAACGGTCAACGCTGACACAAATAGGAACACTAAACTGGGGAAATGGTGACAAGCAAGAAACAAATAGTTTGACATCTCCTTCCATTTCTCCTGCGTCCTAATGGGGTATATGACACGGAAGAGGCGGAACGTGATTTTGCACATCAGTTTGTTTCCGGTGCGGGTTGCGAACGCGCAACCGAGGGGCACAAAGGCGGAAGCACAAGTATTTTTGACGCAGCCTACGCGTCGCAAACCGAACCGGTAACAAACTGATGTACAAAATCACCTCCCGCCTCTTCCGTGGCATATACCCCAAAGCCTGTTGATGACAATAGCCAGCAGGTGCACGCAGTTGACTCCGCCTACCGAGTCTCTCCATGGAGAACAGAAACGAAAATCAAAACCAAAGCAGCATCAATAAAACAGGATTGTGACGTCGCTTAGTTCCTTGCTACCGTGATGCCACAAGATGGCGCCAAAATAATACGTATTGATTTGGCTTGAGCATTTACAAATGCAAAACCCAAATATAATGAGTTCACTGTAATATGAGTTGTTGCCCATCATTGTAGTAAAGAATAATACTCATTATTTTTGTATAAAGCTCTCCAAAATTCAAGTTAATTAAATTCAAAGAAACAACAAATCATCAGCAACATCAAACTGTTTTATTTTAGTTATACCTGATGTGCATCTCTCATAAAGATATGAGAATAGATATATTGAATGCATATCTCAATACTTGGAGTGTGATGCGATTCAAGGATGTACTGATTTTAAAATGCAATGAAATTACAATGTAAAATGTTCATTTGGTTCGTTAAATCAAAAACAAGGTTATAATTTAAATTCTTTTTCGTTACACCCTAAGTTAGCCACGTAGCGTTAGTTCTGACCAATAGTATTTTTTGAGAGAGAGAACTCACCCATATTTGGCTGTCAATGATATTAACTCATCTAACTCTTTTCACAGGACTACAAGAATACCAAAGTGCTTTGAAGATTGACCCAAACAATGAAGAATTGCAGGCGGACACACAAAAAATTAGGGACATCATTCAAGGCAGTGCAGAAGAGCCTGTGGCGAAGTGAAAGCCATGATACTGAAAAAGTAGTTTTTTGTTTTTTTTCCCCCCTTTTTTGGTCATTGTGGGTTGTAGCAGTTTGTTGAATGGGCCAAACACACAAAAGCAAAATGAAAACACACACAAAGAGCATGGAGAAGACGCAGACACTGAATAACCATGTAAAGGTTATGTTGGTGGAATATCAGCAGTTTCCTTTTTCAACATTTAATAATATTCCATCCTTAATTCATTTACCTTTGTCAAAGAGGATAATAGTTACTTCTTGTTTTGTTTTGAATTTACCAAGACATTGCAATGCACGCGGTTCTATTTATACTAAGAATCTCATAATTAGCCTAATTGTAATAATTCGGAAAGAGCTGAACGTCCCTGTCAAATTGTATACACAATTGGTCGTCAATAGTAGATTACTTTAAAATCATTTACCATATACCTTACATTAATGGTTTTCTTGTAAGTAATAGCGTGATGAGAATTTTTCTCATTTTAGAGCGTTGTGATGCCTTATCATGTGTGAGAGCCCCAATTCACCAAAGGGGGGCAGCAAATTACAGTTCTCCAGAAACATCCATCCATCCATTTTCTGAATTCTTACTCCTCACAAGGGTCGCTGGAGCCTCTCTCAGCTGGCTATGGGCAGTAGGCGGGGTACACCCTGAACTGGTCTCCAGCCAATCACAGGACACAGAGAGACGAACAACCATCCACACTCACAAACACACCTCGGGACAATTCAGAGATCCCAATCAACCTGCCATTCATGTCTTTGGAATGTGAGAGGAGACCGGAATACCCGGAGAAGAGCCACGCAGGCGCGGGGAGAACATGCAAACTCCACCCAGGAAGGCCGGAGCCTGGACTCGAACCGAGTCATCAGTACAGTAGCGGTACGTGCTAACCAGTCAGCCACAATGAAACACAAAATCACTTCTTTGTGTGAGGATGTGTTGGAAAGACACTGCTTGCTGTCAAAGATTGATTGGTTCCTAATCAATCTTTGTCAGACATTGAGCTGCAGTATTCATATAAAGCAAGTCTCCATAATCGAAGATGGATTAAAAAATTAAAAAAAAAAAAAAAAAAGTTGCTGTGACAAGTATTTTTTTTTAACCTTACAAGAAAAACAAAATGTATTTCTGAAGAAAAATAAAACAATTTGTGGGTTTGTCAATATCTTTTGTCATCTAAATTACCCTTACATAAAAATATCTGTCAAAAAAGTCTAGCACATGTCATTCCCTAAAATAGGGGTTTTTACAAAAATGTTTTGTATTGGTCACAGCAGTGTGTAACTGACTGCAATAGAGTCTCATCATTTCAGACTGTGCTTGTGATTGCAACAAAACATATTTTTTGTAAATATGTGTATGTTGTGATTGAAGTGCAAACAAATTTAGTGTGGTGTTTGGATAATTGTGCACAGTAAATTATGTAGTGTAAATTTTTCTGTATTTAGAGTAAATTTGACTCTATTTAGAGAGGGACCAAATACACTAGGAAGAGAGTAAAATAAAATAAACATTGAAAAAAAATATATATATAAGTCACTCAAGGGTTGAGGTACGAACTCACGAACTTCAGCTTGGGAGACTGACACTACCACCTGGTTTATGCCACTCCTAATGTTTGCGTTTCTCCAAGAGACCAAAGACATAATTTTTGGTCTCTTGGAGGAAGATTCCATGCAATCATGGAATCAGCTTCAGCTGGCATGAGCATTTACCAGCAGAAAGCAGGAGCTGCATGGCTCAAGGAGTAGATCGGCTGTCTCCTAAGCTGAAGCTTGTGAATTTGTTCCTCCACGCTTGACTCACTTTTATTTTTTTCCAATTCTTTATTTTACTCTCTTCCAAGTATAAATATTACTCTCAAACTGAGTCTGTTTGGTCCCATTCTAAATAGAGTCAATTTGACGCTACAGAATTTACTGTGGCAATAGTTTGGGGGGGGCATGTTTTCAAAATTGTGGGTAAACTGTCGGAAAAACAAACTGTAAGAATGTTTCAATGTAATATTGTTATTTCTTGAGATTGTGAATTTTAGGTTTTCATTAGTTGTAAACCAAAATCATCAACTTAGTCAGAGTAGTAGTTGCTCGTTCTCTCCGTTTTGAATTCCAGCTCCATGAGCTCATCTCATGAGGCGTTATCAAATCAGTATCCTGGATTTTAAATGTGCTTTTTTTTTTTTTTTTTTTGCTCCTGATCCAAGCAGTTTAATTCCTTCCAAAGATGTGAAGTACCACTCTAGGACCTCGACCACACACCCTGCCCTCTGTCCACCGACACAATCGAAATCTATAAACACCTCGCAAAGCCGCGCTTCTTCTTTGTCTTTTTTTTTTTTTTTTTTTTTTTTTTTTTTTTAATCCGGCTGCCAATTCTGTGTTTTTTTTTTCTAATCTTCTAATCAAATGTGCCGAAAGCTTCGCCGGGAATTACCAATGGTTGAAATTCAGCATCAAAAGAATGGGGTCATTAAGAGGCTGTGATTTGTAGTGGGGCTCCATTGTGGCAGCGGAGTTGCGGTGAATGCTTGTCACTGAATGACTTCTCAAAGCATTTGAAAAGATAAACACAATTCCAGAGCTCATAGACGAGCGAAAGGCTTCAAGTGTTATTACAAAAGATTAATGCACGGTCTTGGAAACGCAACTAAAAGAGGGTTGTGCACTGAGTGCCGCTGCTGGGAATTGACTGCCGTGTTTCAAGTTTACACTCTGATATCAAGATGGGAGATTTTGCACTGGTAATAACAACTGGGGACAGAGATTTTAATTAGATTCTTTTCAATTAAACAACTACAAATTACAATTCCTTCACAATGTGAATATGTATAGTGAGAGATGATGCCTGATGCCGTATTGGAATGAAATAAACTATTGAGGCAAATGCAGGATCTGTGGTGGGCCATATATTTGGTACTTGGGCCTATCACAACATATTTAAAGAAACCATCAATATTATCCAAAAATGCAACATAACAACATGGGCCAGCTACGTCATCTGGAGCAGTGCCAAATCAATATTTATCTGAAAAATCTGTCCAAAACTAATAGACCCTTCCAGTGTGACATCACGTTCAAGTGCGCCCCTAGCGGTGGATGGTAGGGCGTCAATGCGAGTGAATTAGAAAACAATCAGTGTGAGCTAGAAAATAGGCAAGGCAAGTTTATTTGTATAGCACATTTCATACACAAGGCAACTCAATGTGCTTTACACAAGGAAAGACAACACATAAGCATCAAAAAACAATAGTTAACATTCAGAGGAAAAAAATAAATAAAATAAAATAAAAAATAAAAATAGGTTACAAAATTTACTAAAAAAAACAAAAAAACATACAATAACAATCTTAAAACATTATTCAACAAACTTTAAAACATTTAACATAAGAAAGTTTAAAATAATAATATATTAATATATATAATTAATATTATTTAAAAAAAATAAAAAAAAATAGGTCAAACAGTTGATAAATCAGCTACCAATGCTATGGTGAACTTGTGCGCGGCCGACGGATGCTCTAATGGCTCAAAGGAAGATGGGATCATTCTTTCGGCTGCCGGCAGCGATTCTAAACCAGACGGAAGACAGTGAGGAGTGAAAGACGAGCACGATGGCTAGCGCGACTGCGAGCAAAACTACGACGCAACTGCTTTGCACCCACAAAAAGTACGAGGATATGCTCAGATCATTTTATATCAGGTAGTTTTTCTCTTTTTCATATACAGCTGGTCATAACATTAACCCATTAACATTAACCTCTGATTGTAAATTATTCAAGTCATTTTGAACAAAAAGTTAACGATTTAACACCATTATTACAATTAACACTTTAACTGGGGCTTGATTTCTCCTGAGGAATGTGTAGTAAACGACGTGCGGTCTGTTTGTTAGCAGCTAGCAAGCTAGGATAGCTCGAAGACTTCGATTTCCAGCAAGACAACACAAACGAACACAAAACGATTTAATGAATGACAATTTACACCATGAAAGTAGTGATCGACATACTGTTTCAACCAAAAGCAACATACCTTAGGCTTCCACTTGCACTTTGCCCCCCAACAAACGCCATTTTTTTTTTTTGTAGCTAGCGGCTCCAAACGACTGATTTCAATGATTCACAGTAATGTTAGTGTCCTACTCCGGAAGTTCTTCTTTGTGACACTTGACATATTTCCCACCTTTAACAAAAATGCTCTCCGAAAATCAAGCTCTTTACATTCATTTGTTATGGAATATTTGCCCTCTGGGAGACGCAGCGGGAGCTAAGTGGTGACGTCAGCTCGAAGGGGCTATTAAATAAAAAACATCCTACTCTCCAGAGAGACTCATTATTACATAATGTGTGCAGCTCTTACTTCTACTACTACTTAGCCTATTCTGGAGGCCCTAGTCAGATGACATTCATTTGGCAACCACAAAGAGGCTGAAATCTGATTGGATAAACAAATATAATATCCACAGTAACATACTGGAAGCCATAAATCTATCCATACATATTCTATTATTATTTAGTATCCAAGTTTGTTTGTTTGTTTGTTTGTTTGTTTGTTTGTTTGTTTGTTTGTTTGTTTGTTTGTTTGTTTTCATCAAATGACGATTGATTTCATGTGTAATAGTCATACTCACACTATTTGGAAATCTAAATCTAGGTATCAGTGTGTGCGTGTGTGTGTGTGTAGGCTCAGGGTGACTTTCCCATTGTTGCCGGAGGTCGGTTTGATTGGCAGCTGGACACCCCCTTTGGCTGGCTACTGGAGCTGAGTGACCAGCACAATATGGAGGCCTTTATCCATGCACGCTGGCCAGGACACACACTGCTGCTTCTGGACACCACACTTTAACCCATTTAACACACTAATACAAAGGCAAGGGAGCCCCATGTATACATGTTCTGGCCACAAAGAACAGTGTTGAATTCCATCAGCACCTGGAGTCAAAAGTTAGGTCTGGTTAGCCTCCATGTAACACCGTTTTGCTTCTTTTGAAATAGGAAAAAATTTCCTCTCTGATCAGAGTTCAAGAGCTCAATTTAAGTGCAGGAAGCATGAGCTAAGATGTCCCTGTCTGTCTGTTGACTCGTGAACAGTTGGGATGTCACGATAAGGGCAATATCGTGATATCGCGATATTAAAACTGCCACAATATCGTCCTCGTCATGTTCTCGATATTTAAAAGGAACACATTTGTTGAAAAAGTCAGGTTGATTTCCATTTGTGCAGTTTTAGCACCCTCTAGTGGCTAGTTTATTAGTGCAATTTAATTTTCATTAGGTAATGTTTTGGCCTTCTATGTTTCTATGCCCGCAGTTGGACTGAATTACATTGTTTCCAGTGGCTAATTTCTATTTTTTCTTTATACCAGATGAACAAAAACTACTTTGATAGCTGTACCCTAAAATTAACAGGAAGTGAGGTATGAGTATTTGAATGTCCAATTTTGGCTAATTTTTGCACATTTACAGGAGCCATACTTTTGCCCCCTAGTCCTCCACGGTTAATCCTAACGACTTCAAACTTGAGCTGCACCATATCAAACATCAGGGGGAAAAAAATCTTCACTTTTTGACATACTACATGACGGGGGCGGGGCATCAAATTTGGAGTTTCAAAACTACTACTTAACGAAGCATTCTGTGTTGTGCATTTAACCTAGAGCTACGAAAATTTGGACACATATGTAACAGCACACAACCTTGTTTGACTCGACTTCCCTCTGGAACGATTGGGGAAAAGTCGTATGCCGTAAAGCAGTCTACGCGTTTGTAGTTTTATTTTTTATTTTTTATTTATTTTTTTTTTTTTGTGTGTGTGTATGTTCATACATGGATGGTGTGAGTTCACACCATCCACCTCAAAGTTGTTTAGTGCCTGTAAAAATGAATACGGGCCATAACCAAGGTTTCATTAATCTATCTGTAAGTCAATGTTTCATTAATGTTGTTAATTTACTGTTGAAATAAGATGCAAAGAATAAGGAGTAGGATTAGATTAGTTTTTTTTTTTTTTTTGTTTTTTTTTAAAGAGCTCAGAATTGTTCATTCGGTAGTCTTACCGATTCAACGTCTTATCATCATTGCTCTTTTTTTTTTTGTGTGTGTGTGTATGTGTGCGTGCGTTTGCGTGCGTTTGCGTGTGTGCGTTTGCGTGTGTGCATTTGCGTGCGTGCGTGCGCGTGCGTGTGCGTGCAAATACGTATAAATTTATACTCATGAATTCACCTAAAACCTTATAAATATCCCATTACCCTTCGCCTTAACCAGGTACTTCAGAGTCTTGCCAGAGTCGTGAGGTTCAAATGGTCAGGAGACCAGAGAAAAGGTCAGAAAAAAGAAAGAGAAAAGAAAGATAAGTCAAAGTGAAATCCAGCACCGACCAAACACTTCCTGCCTTCCCCATGGTTACAAAATCAAAGTCTTTACGCCAACCCCGGAAGCCTCTAAATTCCAACAAATTAGCGAGATCTCAAGAGACCAGAGGAAAAACTAAAGAGAGGAAGGAGGGAAGGATCGATGAGGCAGAGTGAGATCCATAGAAGCCAGTACATCCAATCCATCAAAGTGAAATCCAGCACCAACCAAACCCCTCCTGCGTGGTTACAAAACCAGAGTCTTATGCCAACCCCAGAAACCTCAAACTTCCAATAAATTGAGATCTCAAGTGACCAGAGGAAAAACTAAAGAGAGGAAGGAGGGAAGGATAGATAAAGCAAAGTGAGATCCACAGACACCAGCACCAACTGATTCAAGGGGCTGTGGGAGGGAGAGGCAAATTCTGTTTGAGTTTCAGTAGATGCTGGTGCGATGGATCTGGCATGCATAAGGGCCACCACCAAAGAAAGAAGTCGTCAACCGCGGTCCAGCAAAAAGAGATGTTCAGGATTAGATTAGATTAGATTAGGATTTTTAACTTCTTCCTACTCCCTTTGGACATGTAAACCATTTCTAATGATTGTTGAGATTTTTTTTTCTTTTTCTTTCTCTAAATTTTTACTTGCTATTTGTTTATGTTTTATATGTTATGTTTACATGTTCAATGAACTTCAAACGTCATCAGCAGAATTATGAAAATATGAACTGAAGGTTCAAAAACCATTTAGTGCTACTTTAAAGTCTTAAAAATGCCGGATAATGTGCATCAATATTCTCCTGTGTTGATTTGTTTGTGTGCATGGACAGGATGATGATGTCATGCAGTGCCACCTTGTGGCATTTCCGCGTTTCTCTTCGTCTTCCTTTTTTTCTTCTCCTGTTTTGCAATGTTTGACTTCTGAGTTTACTTTTGTTCAGGACAAGTGCTTGTGTGTCGCCATAGAAACGGCACTTTTTTTTTTTTAAACCTGGATATAAGAACACGAGATATACAGATTATTTATGGTTTGTTTTCTTTCAGATAGACTTGACATTGCGATTGTGATGACTAAGCTAAGGCAAGCTAGCTAATGTTGGAACTAAGTCCATGTTTTTAGGAGATAATATTTTGCACCCACCCACCAATCATAACTGTTACTATTTCTATTTAATTTCATAAATTCGCCTTGTTTTCATTACTTATTAAAATACAAATATGAACAGAAAAAGTGATTGATCCTAATTGATCCTTTTTTTTTCTGTCACTCCTTACCATCCATTCTCATCTGTTCCCGCTTCCATTCCCTCCTCCTTCCTCTGCTTGTCTACCCAGCTGAATAACCACTAAAGGTAAATTAGATCATAATGACCCTGCAGCCTCTGTACAAAACCTGATTTGACACGCAACCCTCTGCCTAATGAGCTGAAAAACTCCTCTGTGTGTGTGTATCACTGTGTATGTGCGTGTGTGAAATGTCTGTATTTTGCTCCTTTCGTCACAGCTCTGTGTGGTATCTCCTAACACACAAACACGCACGCAAACATGCACATACACCAGTAACCATATGTTGGCATTATACGGTTAATGCGTTCTCCAAAGACGTAGTTAATTGGATTCATGCGATAAACCTCCCAATCTGAGCTGCATTTAACTTTTTCAATCAACTAAAAGTGCACACAAAGGTAGTTAAAATTAAAAGGCCGAAAATGTATTTTTTTCCACAGTGTTACCTTACAGTGCAGAAGTGGGAATAAGGAAGCAAAACAATCAATTCTGTAGCACTCCGGTCCTGTATGTGATGTAATATATGCCAAGACAAATTGAAAAGTGTTTTGAACTTGAATGAATCAATTCCTAATGAAGATAAAGACGATTAAATTCTGTTACTAGATTCTGCTGGCTTTTTAAGCAAATTTGTCAGTGAAGTTTATTGATTTATTGATTATGGTCATAGAAAGATGATCAGTCAATCATGCATAAAGCACACACACACAAGGTATATAAAAGTTATCAAATGTTGATTTCATTATAAATACAGAATGAACTACTGCTAGACCTAGTGATGTACATCTACTCAATATTTGAATGCAATTTGTGAATTGAGTAAGTTCTACTGCTGGAGTTTCAAGTCACAGGTCAAATGTTTATGTGCCCTGACTTGACTTATAAAGGAGCCATTAGTGGTCTTTACCACTATGGTCTCTACAGACCTGACCTTTGATCTCCAAACTTGCTTGTTTGTAATTTAGTCAACTTTAAAATGGATGGATGGATGTTCTAATAGACACTATCACAACTTCTCTTCTCCGTCACTGTGTCTTTCCTGTCTTGTCTTTGATCTACTAGCCCTCGAAATGAACTCTATCTTTCCCCTGTGAATCTTTGTGTGTGCGTGTGTTTGTGTATGGTGGTCTGAGCGTGTGAATGATAGACTCACCCCATTCTGAATTATAGACTCCTAGGGGTCATCCAGTAACCCCGTGAGCCAATTGTTACTGCCCCACTCAACGGCCTCTCTAAGCTGCACTTGACAACACTTTCCTTTGTTGTGTGTGTGTGCGTGTGTTTCCTCTCAGGTGGCAAAAACCCTGTAGGTCTACAAACTCTGGCATGCCTCAGTGCCTCTTTTAAGTCTCTGACTCAACAGGGTCTGGATGCGCACTCCTACAAAGGTCATTTTTCACTGCGGAATTATTAACTCACTATACAATACTTTGCTATTATAAACTAATAAACGTAATACTAATTAACTTGTGAGCCATCCAGATCTCTCAAGTCTTCAAAACGAAGCCTTTTATTTGTCCTCAAAGTGAGAACAAAAACTCATGGTGAAATATCCTTTTATTAATATGCTCAAAAAGATGCCAAAAGGAGATTGAGCAGCAAATCCAAGACAGAAGTCAGTTCAAGATAAGAAGAAGTGGAAAAAGGCTTCTGAGACTGAAACAGAGGGCATCACTATTCTCCAGGGCAACATCAGAGATCGTCTAACAATCTGGACACGAGAACCTGTGAAAATCAAGACGGGAAAAAGAACAAGCAAGACAATTGGTTACCATCTTAGGACTATCTGTTTTAAATATTATAAATTTATCACTCTCCTCTGGCACTGTTCCTTTTAAAAGCACTGTTATTCAACCTCTACTTAAGCAATCCAACCTCGACCCAGAAAGCCTCTGTAATTATAGGCCGGTATCAAATCTACCGTTTATCGCAAAAATACTCGAAAAAGTTGTCGCGCAACAGCTGAATGATTACATGGCTGCTAACAATCAATTTGAAGCTTTTCAGTCAGGATTGAGGCACGATCACGCTACTGAGACGGCTCTTGCTAAAGTGACTGATCTTCTCCTAGCAATGGACTCCAATACCTCATCAATATTATTATTAATCAATAAGGTAAGGTAGTTAGCGCTGCCTTTGATAGTCGATCATAACATACTATTAGAACACCTCGAAACATGTACTGTTTCAAGTTTAGCACTCTCGTGATTTCCTTCTTACCTCTTGGAGAGAATGCACCGTGTAATCCATACTAATGCGACCTCTGAGGTTCGGAACGTTACATGTGGAGTCCCGCAGGGTTCGCTATTTGGCCCTCTCTTGTCTAATATTTATAGGCTTCCGCTTGGCGATATTATACGTAAATATAACATGGCTTTCTGTCAAGTTTTGAGGTGTGGTTGTGGACCCAAATGCAGAGAAGCGGGGCGAGGAGGTAGAGGTGAAGCCAAAAAGGGATTTAATAGAACAAAACAAGGAGGTAAATGAGGTACTAGTCAGAAACAATAAACAAACTCAGGAAAGGCAAACAAGGCGAACTTGGGAGGAACCATGGGGCAAAAATTCAGCAGCATGTCAGGAGGAATTAACAATGAATCGACAACGGACAGTGGAGAGACAAGAAACTAAATACACACACACACTAATTGACAGAATTAGACACAGCTGGGCAAGACACGAGAGGCAGAGGATGCTGACTGGTTTACACATGAGGATGGGCAGGCAAACACAGGTGGACAAGACAAGGCTTGACGAGACTAGGGGACAAAGGACAAGGACAAAAACGCAAAACACTTATCATGACTGAACTTAAAGAAACATGAGGACATAGTCAAACTAAACCAAAATTAAATCTGAGCTATGACAAAAGTAACAAAATCAACCCGAACCCAACCCAAACCATGACACTTTTACTGTTACGCAGACGATACTCAATTATATTTGCCTTTAAAAATAACAAACCCGCACAATTGCTGTTATCTAGATGTGTGCCTCGCCGAGATTAAACAATGGATGTTTAATTTGTTGTTCCTTCTCGAATTCAGCAACAGTTTTTCCTTCAAAGCCTCCCATGGCCTTTAACCTAAAGTTAATTAGACTTTTCATGAGCTTTGAATGAGTTAATTGATTAACGAGCAACCGCATTGGCATTATCTATAAACATCCTCTCATTTGCTTTCAGTACCTACTCCAATCAACTACTCTCTCATCCCTCTTCCATTGTAGCCCCCAAAAGTTTTCCAACGCATTAAGCTGTGCACTCACAGGAAGAAAGAAAAGAGTTGTTTAGAATTCCTCTGGTGATTTCTAATTAAAGTCCAAGACTAAACACCCCTCTCTTTCTTTTTGCTCTTGCTCCGCTACTGCCACCCAAACTTTTTTTTTCCTTGATCACCTCTTATCCCTTCATCCTCTCGCCAAAGTGGCGTAAGGAATGTGCCCCTATTCTGCCTTTTGAGTGTCCTTGTGGCCTGACAGCTCTTACAATAAGAGCCATTACATGCAGTGAGAGCGAGAGATGGTGTTCTAATTAAAACGTCTTCCTCCTCTGTCTCTTTATGTCATTTTTATGTTCGACCCAAACACTGAAAAATGAGAGAATCGATGGTAAGAGCTGGTTAAATGTTGGACTTCAAAGTCCAGTTGGAATAGTAGCACGTGAAGAGAAGAATCAGCCAACATTTCATTGGGAGATCTGTATTTGTGTAGTGCCTAACTTGGCATTGCTTTTATGGTTTATTTGCACAATTACTAAAATGCAAGTAAAATAACATCAGACATCTTTTTCGTATGAATGCTACTATTTTCCTACTTCTTTTTTCCCCTTTGTTTGTTTGTTTGTTTGTTTGTTTGTTTTACTCTTAAGAATTTCCTCGATTGATATGCTTTGCGCTGGTGTTGCTTTGCTTGTTTGTGGGTCTTCCATTAAAGAAGGCAAAACCTACAATGGTGATTTACACTCTTTAATAGTAAGGGAAATGAAAATTACAAATGTGAATACTAAAAAGCCCAATGAATCTTGAAGAGAAAGAAAGAAAACTAATTAAACCTGTATTATCGGAATCTACAAGCTGTATCTAAATTCTTGGGTCAATTAGTCGAGCCCAGAGTTCAGAGTAAACATGGTGAAGTTGCATTTCGCTGTTATGCTGCACACAAATGGAACAAGCTGCCAAAAGAAATCAGCCTCAAATGTTTAAATCCAGGTTAAAAACTTACCCTATTTCATGTTTTCTGTTAACGTGTCTTAACATTGTCAATGTATTTTGTTTTAGTATTTTTTTTTTGTAAGGTAGTTTTCTCTGCTTTGCTTATGAATGTCATTAATTGTGTTTGTTGATGCTTACCGTTGTGTCTTTGCTTGTATAAAGCACATTGAGTAGTGTTCTGTATAAAATGTGCTATAGAAATAAAAGTGCCTTGCCTTGCTTAATATATTGTTGTACAACCGTTTGAGGATAACACTGCAGTAGTAATAAATACATCTGTAACTTCCAATGAAACTTCTATAGTGCCAAAGCTGTTGTAGTTTTGAAGGATATATTCTCTTCTCATGTTTCAGGTCCTTCCTCAAAGGTTCAGTAGGATTTAAAATCACTTAAGAATACGCCAATATTTTCTTCTTAGCCATTCTTGGGTGATGGGAGCTCTCTGTTTTGGATCATTATCCTGTTGCAGGACCCGTAATCTGTGGCTAAGACCAAACATTCTGACATTGTCGCACATTTTGTTCCAGAATTTCTTTAACAATCTTTTGTTTTTTCTTCTTAATACTGAATGTTTAATTTTTGCCTGATAATAAGAGAGTTGATGTAACTTGGCAGAAAGCTCCAATTTTGCTTCATCTAAAACCAAACCAAAGAATATTCTCTCAGAAGCTTTGTGGCTTAATATGCGTGCTGATAAGTCCGTTTCAACAATTTTGTGTGTAAATGTCATATTTTTGAGAAACCTCTCCCACCAGTAGAAGATTAATGATTGCATTTCAAATCCATCATGATGGTGTATATAGGCAAGATGCAGCTAAGCTTACGATAAAAATGCATGATAGCCAGCTCTTCAAAAGAGTTCTTTCTGTGATGGATTACATTTAGCAAAACTCTCACGCTTTTCTTCAGTCTTTGACTCAAATACAGACGACTACATACTCACACACGTATGGTTGGCCCTTGTTGCCTGCACCTTTTACGAGCTGAAAAGCAACAATTATCTTGACACAAAAAGATGTGGACGGACGAGAGGAAAGGAGTTAAAGAGAGTCTGGCTTTCTTTGAGAAGAAATGAGAAGGAGAAATTATCTTGAGCGGCAGTGTTTATCGGACATGTGGTGAAGTGGAGCGGGATACCAAGACTTGAGGGCAATTCATGAGCTCCACTCAATTAAAGGGATTAAGTATGCTGGGGCGGGAGGGTAGGCCACACACGCACACACCCACACACACACCCCGTCATACACTTTGGCTTACTTACATCCTCGAGCTAAAGCACAGAGAAAAAGAGTTGACAAACAAGCTTTATTCTTTTAGAAGAAATAGGCTACTTATACGAAAACATCAGTCCCTTCAGTGAATAAGTAGTGAAATATTAACCGATCTCATTTTAGATTGGAATCAGCATACACCTGCTACCGTTTAAATAAAGTTCAGATCTTCTAGGAGGCTTTTCCTAGTACTACCCCAAGCAAAAAGTATGGAATCACCGGTCTTGGACGAGCACTCACTCAGACGTTTCTGAAAGCCAAGATGTTGCACTTTGGAATGACCTTCCAACTGTTCCGTGCATTTTATCTAAGTTTGATTTACAGAATAAAACATCTGAGTGAGTGCTCGTCCAAGACTGGTGATTCCATACTTTTGG
Organism: Festucalex cinctus; assembly: GCF_051991245.1. Taxonomy (NCBI): domain Eukaryota; kingdom Metazoa; phylum Chordata; class Actinopteri; order Syngnathiformes; family Syngnathidae; genus Festucalex; species Festucalex cinctus. The sequence goes on along the minus strand of NC_135413.1, from coordinate 18,316,264 downwards.
CTAGGGGTTGTATTGTTTGCTTTCCAGTAGAAGTACTCATCTTTTTTTGGTAACACTGACTGTTTTTTTTAAGTGTACATCATTCCCTCCACCTTGACTAAAATGACCGAGTTCCAACTGAAGAAAAAAAATCCCCAACGTATGATGTTGTCATGCCTTGCCTCATTGTAGATAAGGTGGTCGCTTTTCGAATTATGTTCCGTAAGCTCAACCTTGGTTTCGTTGGGCTATAACATGCATTTTCATGCATTTTCAAAATTACATTTTTGCCTCGTCTTATCAATTTTGGAGGTCCATCAGTTTTTTTTCATATTTTCTCCACTTATAAAAGTGCTAGTAATATGCATAGTAAATTGATATGAATTAGTTGAGCTCTGGTTTCCTTCCTTTCTTTCTTTTCTCTTTTGCACTCTTTCTCTCTTTCCCCTGTGAAAGGCCTAGCCATGTATAACAGATATGGTCGATTGTGAGTGGATCAGAGCAGATCATCGAGGTGAATGGCTTCAGTGAAACCTCTCATTCAGCTCCGAGTCAAAGCTTTCAAAGGAGCCCCGATATGGAAGAAATGAGGATATCCTTCCTAGCTGTTCCTTTCTTCTCCAGGGCGTCAGTCAATGTGTGTTTGCGTGCACGTGCAGGATGTTTGGCGTGGGCTGCTGACTTTGGTGCTTGAGCTTTGTTTGTTAATTTCACAAGTCGGAAGTCAAATGAATGGAGGCATGCTGGGCACCGTGACCATAGCGTAATGTGGGGTGGATAGGTGTCTCCGTATACATTTTGCTGTATGAGAATGTCTTGACAGCGTTCTCCAGGAAATTCAAATGTTTGATATTATTTCTTCTGGTTTCTTTTTTGTTGCAAAGCCTTGAATAGGACATTCTTTGTATGCTTCTATTGAATGATGATGGGCATGAGTTGTCCAGGGATGTTCTTTTTTGTCATTTGTTTTACCTTTCTTTCACCAGTCTTACCGATTCAACATGTCATCATCTTTGCTTATTTTATTATTTTTTTATGTGTGTATGCGCATGTGCATGAGTGTGCATGTCTGCATGTATCTGTGTGAGTTTGTGCTCTTTAATTCACCTGAAACCTATTAAAAATCCCATACCCTTCAAATTAACCGGATACTTCAGTCCCGCCAGAGTCGTGAAGTTGTTAGGAGACCAGAGGAAGGATCAAAGGAAAGAAAGATGAAACAAAGTGAAATCCAGCACCAACCAGACACCATCAACCACCCACAGGGTTACAAAACGAAAATCTTTCACCAACCCGAGAAACCTCTAAATTCCGACAGATTAGGGAGATCTGAAGAGACCAGTGGAAAAAGTAAAGAACACAGGAAGGATAGATGAAGCAGAGTGAGATCCACAGACACCTTTCCCGTCAACATTCTCAGCTAGAAAAATGCAAAATGCTTATTTCGACCCTTGAAATTCTCACACCTTGGCCCAAACTTGCCAGCCAATCAGCTGTCTTAATAATGCTAAATGCTATCTCGGTTGACAGTTCAATGGTGCTAAACAAGCAATGCACTCACTACTTTCCAACCTTTTTTTTTTTTTAATCTGTCCCTTCAGCTATTGGAAGCTGGCTGTGCCGTTTACCTCGCAGTCACAAATTGCAGTACTAGAAATATATTGTTAGAAAGCCCAGCTTGCGTTGTCTGACCGGCGACCACAGTGAATAGTAGGACTACACGCCGCATGGTTCTTAGATGGGAAAGCAGGATATACTACGAGTTCTGATCAATGTGTAGGTACTACTATCGACTAGATACCGATGGGAATGAGAACAAAAACGTGAATTTGGCAGTAAATAGAAAGGAATTTAACATTTTAAATGAATTTCTAATGGGCTTATCGTATGAATCACTAAGACAGTTGAGTGATTGACATTCACATGGCAAAAAAAGGGTTAGTGAGGTTAGTGAAATTCAAAAAATAGTGAAATTGGGCACGGGACCCAAGCCTCAAAAACAAACGCTCCCACTTGACAGCTTTCAAATTACAGTATGTAATGTTTAAGTCAACCTTCAACATTTTTTGACAATAATATGTTATGTAACCTCACTAGTGTTATTAAACATGACATTCTGATTAATATTACATTTGTGGAATATGTTATGAAGCAAAATCCAGACATTTTTATCCATCTCAGGGGGCGGCCATTTTTGCCACGTGCTGTCAACTTAAGATGACATGACAGTTGTCCAGGGCTCAGGCAATGACCAATCACAGTTCACCTGTTTTCTGAAGCTGAGCTGTGATTGGTTGTTACCTGTGACCTGAGCAATGTTGATGTCATTTTCACTCAAACACAAGTGGCAAAATGGCTGCCTTCTGATATTGATAACAACTGCTGGATTTTGCTGCTTAACTCATATTCCACTAACGCAATATTAACTAGAATACAGTATTTACACGAGTGGGGCTGCATATAACATATTATTGTAAAGAAATTTTTGGATGGGGTTGACTTCCATTTTAAAGCAGGCAAAGAGTCCACTCTGATGGACTCCAGTTCAGCGCTCATTGGACATTTTTTGTTTGTTTGTTTTTTAAGTAAAATTCAAATATGAGAGCTTTTCAAAACAAAAAAAACAATTATTGTGTTGAGTTCAGGTAGTCACCGTGTAGCCCTAACCCAGACATGCCTTGTTTAACTCTAAAATAAATAAATAAATACGATTAGCATGTCAATATTAACAGAAGCTAATCCACACTTGGTGCAATTTTAGAAGCATACAGTATTTAATGCCAAATAAGAATTACTGTAGTGTACATACTTCTTAATTAACCTATCTAGTCCAATACCATATATGCAGTTGTCTCACTATGTCTATTCTCAGATGTGATTTGAAGCAAATTTCAATTTTTTAATCCATACTTCAGTTTTAACTGTGATTTTACCGTACTCGAATATGACAGTTGAGAGCATTCACTTTAACTCTTTGACTGCCAAACATCCCAAAAAAAACAACAACGGTGCCAGCCGATTTGGAGCATTTTCATTCATATTTCAGAATATTGTGCAGTATGACGACATAAATATGGTGGATACCATATGAAAGATTGGATTCCATTCTTTCATGAGAAAAAAAAGTATGTTTCTACCTTATTCCGTTCTTTAGTAATCACCATTTGAAATTAGGTCATTGGAGTGGCATAAGCGAAAATACCAAAATATTAAGAGAAAAACAAGCTTTTTTGTGAAAAGATACATTTTTTGCACAAAAGTGACTTTGACACTAATATTTTTTGTTTAGTGACAAGGCAGCGCTGTGCAAGACGTTGTGCTGCCCATTGAGAGAAAAACAAAACAAAACATAAAATTAACGTAAACTAACGTTTTTGACGGCATTCGTTAGGATTTTAGAATACGTCATTAAACGTTTTTGGCAGTCAAAGAGTTAAGTTGAAAATTCCATTCTTTCAAACTGAATCAAATTGCTTGATATCGACTATATAGTCAACAGGTACAGAAACCGTGCAGAAATAGGATTTGTATTTATTCCTTTGGCTAGAAGCTGTGCCAAAGCCAAGATGATGATGATAATAAGAGCATCGGGCCCCTGACTGGGGCTAGATCCGACTGGATTAGCTGTTTCCTGCCCCGACACAATAGGGTCCACTAGGAAACCAGATCAAACCACACACACTCAAATACATGTGTAGACTCTGCATATATATCGTGTGCCTGCGTGGATTTGTGTGTGCGCTCGCGGGGAGCAAAGAGGCAGGCTAAAGGTCGGAAAGGCAACAAAGATCAAGAAGAGAGGAGCAGCAGGAAGCTGACTAGTCACTCTATCCCAGCCATCTCTCCTTGCTGAAGCAGACGGTGGGATGAAGGGAGAAAGTTGAAGTTTAAAAATCAAAGGCTAAACCAGGGATTAGCCTCGGGTGGAGGAGGGGGGGTGTATCTGAAGGGAGCTTCGGGTTAAAAGAGAGTCGTAGAGGCACACACAGAGGATGACTTTCAATGAAAACAAAATTAGATTGTCTGTGTCGTTGGAAAACAGTATTTCACTGTACATAACAGTCAGTCAGTACTGAACTACACATGCCCACCTCACACCATTTGAGTCTTAAATTATTCCAGCACATATTTGAAAAAAAATGTTTTTTTGTTCTCTATTCATGCACCTTTAGGAAGTGGTGGTGGTGGGCATAGCTTCCGTGTTGCACCTGTTGGCATCCATTTGCCATGTTATTTAAACTTGATCACAGGGGAAGAAAGGTGCTGGATTACAATTATTATTATTTCAGATTGCTTGTTACCTTCACAAAGCTTTTTTATCGGCTTAGTTCTTCATTTCATATAGTTTATCTTCCATCCTTGTGTCCGCATTAGTACGGCTACCTTCTTTTTGTTGTGCTCCTCCACCTTAGCAGTATTTATACATAAACTGGTTTGTCCTTTGTGATGGACTTTCATGGTTATTTTAGTTGACGAAAACTAACAAAATAACTCAAACTGAAATGAAAATAAAATTTTCGGTAACGAAATAAAGTAAAAACGAAAATGCCTTTTAAAAAACTAAAACTGATTGAAACCACATTTTATGTTTATAAAATTATAATTATAGAAAAAAAAACATATGTTTGGTAATTAATTTAATCCATGAGCCTTTGGGGTTGATTTTAAATGTGATTTTAAGTACATTTATTTTGATTTTAACTGGAATAAAGACGTTTGAAAGTGTGCCACACAGAAGTGACGTCATCGAGCTGCAGCCAATGGAAAAAGCACCTTCAGATTACGTCACTCCTTGGCGACAATTTTCTATTCTTGACTTTTGTCTCCAATGGCTTGCTTGTTAGCTCCAGCGTTGGAACTGGCTTCCTGGTTTCGTCACAGTTGCATATCCCGCCCCCCAAACAGAATGTCGCTCTGTGATTGGTCCGAACGGAACGGTGTTTATCATCAAGATGTATTCTCCAGAGTTTATGAACTCACTGCGAGAATTCATCTTGTGAGAGCAAGGTTAGCACACAAGTAACACACTGAAAAATATATATAATAATAATAATATTAATACTAACTAAAACTAAGCATTTTTTTAATTAACTAAAACTAATTAAAAAATAATAATAATAACAGAACTGCCCCGAAAACTAATTAAAACTAACTAAAAAATAATAATAATAATAAATTAAAAATTAAAAAAAAAAAAATAAATAAAAAATGAAACAAAAACTAACTAAAATGAAAATGTCAAAACTATAACTGTAGCCTTTTTGTTCTGCATTCTGTTTTTGGATTGTTCACATTTGCGTGCATTTTTTGTTATAATACAAAAAAAAAAAAAGAGAGAGAGAGAGAGACTACTTAATTGCTCATAAGTCCTTGTATCCACTTTGGGTTCCACGTTACTGTTGAAGCCAGTCACGACAAAGAAGACAAAGTACCTGGAGAAAATCCATGGAGAACAAGCAAACTCCACACAGGAAGGCCAGAGCTGAGATTCTAAACTCAAATCTCAGAAACGTGTGTCAGACATCCTAACCTAATCACTAGCTCAACGGGCATCCCAGCATTATTTTTAGTTCTATTTTTTCCAGTTTAAATTCTATTGTGGTCCATTGTATTAAATAATGATCTATTGATCGATGCATTTTTTTTTTTTTGTGGGCTGGTGCAAGTTCTGTTCAGCACGGGCCAATCAATATCGCAATAGAAATATGCCTTGATGTGTTAGTTACTTTGTATTCCTTTCTTATTGGGTGTTCTGGTCTATTTGCAGTGTTTTTTATGTTCACTTTTAGGCTACTCAAACTAGAGCTAGAGCCTGTCACTGCCTGCCACTCACAAATAAAAAGAGAACAATATTGTGAGACTGACAAGAGTTGATAAGGCAAGACGAGTTTGTAAGGTTCAACTTTTGTCTTGAGGCTTTGACAGCTCTGTTGGGGACGGGGACGCCTGTCATCTGTCTGACCTAATCTGACTCACCTTCCAGCCGTCTCTTGTTGTCGTTTCTTTCAGGTTTCCCATAAGTCGACATTTTTCTGTAGTGTATATCACAAGACAGTTTTCACTTTTCTTAAGAGTCTCTTAATACTGAAACCCGTTTTAAATGGTTGTTCTTCTTGCATGCCTTTCCCACGTGAACAACTTTTGTGAAACAGAACCTTTGAGGAAGGATACTATTGTATTTGTTCAATTTGCTATCATACATTTCAACAAAAGCTTTTGTGTGATTTGGTCTGAGTAAGTGGGAAATAGTTGCTTGAAATGCCATCACAACAAAGATGTGAACCAATCAATAAACAGCAGCATGCGTGAGTGTATTGCAACAGAATCTCTGTTTGCTGATCCGTGTGAGAAAGCGTGTTCCTCAGCGTATGCATATATAAGCCTGCTATGCACTTTCAGTTACAACACTGTTCCTGTTCTCTCCCTCATACACACACACACACACTGAAAAGGCAGAGTCCCTTCTCCCTGTTATGCAAATAACGTCAGCCCTTAAAATGTTTTGAGTGAGAATTAAACGTGAATTAAATGAGGCTTGGCTCTTTTCTCTCCATTCTGTCTGAATAAGGCAAAGCTCCGTCACCATGGGAGATCCCCACGCTGTTGCCATGCCTGTTACGGGATTGACAAGACAAGAAGTGACATAAATACCGTAGCCGGCGTTCAATCCAATTATGTGGCGTGGTCCCCTTCAATACCTGGTAGTCATGCAGAGTTGCGCTGGCGTCCTTGTATTCAGCCGAAGAAATTAGACGGCGTTTTTCATTCAGCGTCAAGCCTCTTGCTAACCTTTCTGTCGCTTCACCTCAGCTAGCTCTGAGCCTCTGGCCTCAACAACTGAGCTCAACTTAGCCTAATAAAGGCCTTTTGGGACAGGACAATTTGCTTCCCCTGGCTCACTCAAACTCCAAAAGTGAAAGAAAGTCCCCTCTAAAAGTAATCAAAAGGCCTATGCTGCTGTCTAAATGAATAGACACAAATATACAGCGCAAAGAATAGGGAGGGGGTGAAGGAAGGAGAAAGGAAACATCGAGACTTAGATTTACGTTACGTACTAAGAATAAAATTGATTTTTCTTATTTTCATATATCGTCAACCTCATAAGATAATTGCAAATAATTGCCGACGTTTTTTTTGGGGGGGGGGTTTTGGTTTTTTTGCAAAAAATATATATATATATAATTTTTTTTTATTTTTTTTTTTTGCCTAAATCATCTCATGATGCAAGTTGTTCCTAAAAAATATGAAAAAAAAATGACTTAGGTGATTATTTTAAGAATGTGTTGACATTAAATGCAACACAAATTGACTTGCAGAAATAAAAATTCAAATCAATCATCGACACACAGTACATATTCAGTGACCGTGTGGAGACATGACAAGGCGCTGAAGATCCTGAGGAAAAGGCTCTTTGCACGTAGGGAATTTATAAAGTCTTGTACAGTAATTTTGGTAAAAGTTTTTTTCTTTTCTTGCCTTCAGGGCCAATCACTAAAATTTCTGTTTTGTCCTGGTTGAGCTGTAGGAAATTCATTCTCATCCATTATTTAACGTTTTAAATACAGTTAAAACGGGGATTTCACTTTTATTCATCTTGTTTTCCTTTGATCTTTCCTCTGGTCTCCAGACCTTCTGAACAACTTACGAGACTGTGAGCTATCCGGTTAAGGTAATGGGATTTTTTTATTAGGTGTCAGGTGAACTAATGAACACAAATTCACACGAATTCACGCGCATGCACAAAAAAAAAGAGAGAGAGCAATGATGATGATATGTTGAATCGGTAAGATTGCTAAATGAACAATTCTGAGCTCTCAAGAAAAAAAATGCAGTTAAAACAGTTAATACAGCTGTGTGTCATCTGCATAACTGTGGAAACTGATACAATGCCTCCTGATGAAAGGGGAAGCATAAATAGATTTAATTAAAAAAAAATAAAAAAATGAAAAAAAAAAAGGGGGATCTAAAAATGACCCTTGGGGCACCTCACACTTAATTTCAGAGGTACCTAAAATGAAACTTCAATCTGTGAGGTAGGATCGAAACCAGTTTAAAAAAAAAATCCCGGAGAGGCCAACCAGGTTGCGGAGTCATCTTTATATTTGTCTTTTTATGAAGCTACCAAAGAAAGGTAGCGAGAGAAATGTCTTCTCAGAAGGAAAACAAAAAAACAGGCCGACCAGTAGTGCAAAACATGCACTGCGGTTTTCCCAAAACGTGAGTGAGAGACCTAAAGCAACAAGTCGTTGCAAGAAGTGTGTCACTATCCCCACCAAAACACAAACTGAACTTGACAAGCAAATCGGTACCCCTCCTTGTGCCTGTGCAGCGGCTGGCTTGTGTTTGAACCCCAGAGCCCATTTTAACCACAGACATTTACAAGCTCCCTTCTAAACAACCTGCCAGGTGCTTTAAAACCATCACTAAAAGACCGAAGAACATTATGAGACTCCAATGAGATTAGAGCAGAATGGCCTTTGAATTGAAGAATGGCTGCTGTTCTAACGGCAGAGATTGCGCAACAGTGATGTGATGCTCTTAGCTCCCATGACCAATCAGCAACTAATGAGCATGATATGTGTCACAAGTACCCTATTATGATGGGCACACAGAGGCATGCTACTTCTCATATCTGTCTGCAACACAGTCTAATTGCTTTGGTGCACTTTCACTTTTGTTGCATGCATGAATTCAGGCTTGGGATGTTCTCACACTCTGACACTGATGAAAATTCATTGGGTTGGCCAATGAGTATTTCACAGGGGAATGTTTGAGGCATCAAAGGAATGAATTATTGAAGCAGTGAAAGCCAATCGTGTGCTGGTGTTCTCTGTGAATTATCCTAGAAGAAAGTTTTTGTTGTGTTTTTTTTTTTTTTTTGTAGTCAATGACTGCTACAAATAGTACCTCTCATTAAGCAATCATCAGCATCAGCAAAACTGTGAATTATGGGAGATAGATTTTTCATCCATTTGTGTGCTTGAATTTTTACACACTGTATTGTAGGCTACTGTAAAAAAAAAAAAAAAATGAGTGTGATATTGATTTGTGTTGGTAATTTTTCTGCCATTAAGTGGCATAATTGGATTTGTAAGACGTTGGTAACAATTCGGTGCATTTTTCTTTTCATATTAAGAGCTATCCAATCTTTAAAATGAAGTAACTTGAGAAATTACGCACATTTTTTAAAATTGTAAAATACAGATTGATCCCAATAGCCACACATATATGAATTATTATTAAAATTATTACTGCAAAATTTTTACATGGATGTCTCTGCTGCGTTGTGACTGGAATTCCCCCAGTACATGTTTCCAAGAAAGGGGCAGTCAAAAATTAATGCACTAATTTTAACACCCCAAAATATATATATATATATATATATATAAAATTCGCTCTCAATTTACTTCATAAGCATGCATTCAAATCTTAGCATTCAGCTATTAGCATTCAGCTTTCAGCATTCCCACACAATTTCTTCAGAAATTGCAGTCTAGTAGTTCTAGTTCTAAGTACACCATTTAAAAGTGTATTACAAATGCGTGTGTATTAGTCACAGGATTTTTAAATGCGAGATTAGATAAACAAAAATGGGATTTACTTTTTTTTTTTACCTTTGCTGATGTGACATTATAAAAAAAAAAAAAAAAAAAAATCATACTCTACTAGAGAAACGTTAAACGGCTTTCCCAAGACTGTTCCGTGGTGTGTATATATATATATATCTCCCTTCCAACTGGGCAGAGGCCAGAGCAGTTTTAAATGCTTGAGTGTGCCACACGATTAATCAAAAAAAAAAAAAAATCAAAATTTTGGCTCTCTATTTTCATGCCAAGTGCAAGTCTGGTGCAAGGTGCAGTGTACATCTGTGCCAGGGCAGACTAGACTAAGTGTTGGTATTTTTGGCAGACTTGTGCTAGCCGATGCAGCGTGGCACCTTTTAAACAGTGTATTTTGCTTAGTTGTTGGTGTGAACTTATTTTACCAACAATCGCAGTAGCTCTTCTCTTTTCTTTTAATTGACAAGTGCACAAGAAGTGTGCTGATAGTCCTTGACACGGCTGAAGAACTCTAACTCATGGTTGAGATGTGTGGTTTGATAAGAAACTACTGTATGTATATCCCAAAAAAAATAAAACAATGATTTTTTTTTTTTTGATTTTTTTTTTACTAAATCCACTGTATGTACAATCACAATGTCTGACAAAGGCATTGTACTCGCTTTTCTTTTTCGGTGCACAATGCATTGAGAGAACAGGTGCACTGAGGACGACTCGCTTTCTCTCTCGCTCGCTCTCTAAGCAGCTTTGTTCGCAGGCTTGTCTCTCTCACCCACTACACAGCGAGGTGATGTTTAATGGAAAGTTAATATGGTTTTAATGCTTGTTGCTGCTCTTCGACACCCAGGGCCTCACTAATCCACTCTGTTCCACACCGCCTGGAAACAGATGCTCTGCTCTGGTGGGGAGAGAGAGAGAGAGAGAGAGAGAATAAAGAAGAAGCATGCAAACAGAAAACTTGACTTTGATCATTTATTTAAGAATATTGGTAAAAAGAAAAAAATATATTTGCATTGCCATTTTTGCTTTTTTTATTTTATTTGAGAAACTAGACATTAATATATAATGATAAATAATGATTACTATATAACTGAAACATTCCCACATGTTATTTTTATTCTCCACACTTTTTTACCGCGTAACTCCCACATAATACTTCCAATTTACATTGTTCAAATTTCAACTAGCTTAAAAAAAATTACGGCCTCCCAGGGTATATATGTCATCTGATTCCACATTACTTACAGTATTTGCACAATTTAACATTTAATATCAACTTTTCCCCATTCATTTTCAATGGGACAGACAGTGAACTTTTTCTACGTATCACTTTCCATGCCCACTTCCATACATATAACTTATCATCATTACTAGTTGTTTGATACTGCTCGGTGGTAAAGTGCATTGTCCAGTAACCAGTAGGTTATGATTTTATAATTTATCTCTCAATTTACTTCATAAGCATTCCACATGCATTCAAATCTTAGCATTCAGCTTTTAGCATTCCCACACAATTTCTCCAGAAATTGCACTTAGTGTTATTATATGAATTATTATATAATAATTAAGAATATAATTTATTGCATGTAGTTTCCTTTTACTCATCCACATTGTTTTGTTTCGGTGTAATTCCAAATTAATTTGGCTGTTGTAATATAAAGGCGCAAGATTTTGAAGCGTTTGATAGGCTAATGCATTAGCAAAACGAACAGCCGTTGTCTGAAAGTGATGCAATTATGAGTGAGATGATCATATTTCATATTGCAAAAGAAACATGTTTCATAAATATTACAAGGTAACTTGGCATTGTTGGTGTTTATTCCAGTCAGATTTACATACGTATTTGGAACATAACGAATATTTTGTAATAATTGAGTTGTCTTCTGTCATGTTGGGCCTTCAAGTTACCCTCCATCCATTTTGTTCATTAATCGCAATCAAGAATTAATGCATTGGCATGAGTATTAAACAGTCATTAGCCTCAGTAGTGTGACCTTCTTTGCATGTGTTATCAATAGAGGCAGTTATAGGGGAGGGTTCATGTTGGAGAACTTCGACAGGCAAAGAACTTTAAAATGAGTCGGGACTGGTGTTTAATTCACTAACAGCTGTTACGTTTGTTAAGAATCTCGGAGCAGGCTGTTCAGTTTTTTTTCCACCCAGGAGGAGAAATTAGTTCTGCTGATGTCCATTTTCCCTCCCAGAGAACCATCTGCTCTACTTCAATACAAAAGAGGGATTTTGTGAAGGAATAAAATGCTTTGAACATAATAATTTCTCCTTCTCTCCCTTTGAAAAAAGTTTGGGCGAAAAGTGTCGCGTTTCGCAGCAGGTCAGGTGCTCGGCGAATCAGCTGCACATTTAATGATTGACTCCTTTGGTTGAAGAGTGGATCCTTTCATCATAATACCCTCATAATGAGTAATGGAGAAAACTTACATTACTTTTTTATATATATATATGTATATATGTCCGAATTGTGTACAGTCTCTATTGTCAGGGTTATACTGTACTGTGTATCATCGTGTATCACTTATACGCTTATCATGGGTTGGTTTTGCTGCTCATTACACCTTTTTATATTTAGTGTACATATGTTATGCATGCAAAACAATATACTCTTTTTTTTTTTTTTTTTTTTTTGGCTCTTCCAAAAAGATGCATTTTCTTTTTCTAAGACCACTCCTTGTTCACCTGTCGCTTCCAGAGTTATTTTAGTTAACTAAAACTAATGGAAAAACTAAAACTAAAATTCAAAAAACAATTTTGTTAACAAAATAATATGAAAACGAAAGTGCTTTTTAAAAAACAACTATCCATCCATCCATCCATTTTCTTGACCGCTTATTCCTCACAAGGGTTGCGGGGGGTGCTGGAGCCTATCTCAGCTGGCTTTGGGCAGTAGGCGGGGGACACCCTGGACTGGTTGCCAGCCAATCGCAGTAAAAAACAACTAACTGAAACTAAATTTTATGTTTACAAATCTAACTAAAACTAACCATAATTATAGTAAAGTCCTTCGTTTTAGTCTTAATCTTTAGTTATCTATTAATTTAATGCATGAGCCTTTGGGGTTAATTTTAAATGTGATTTTAAGGAGATTTATTTTGAAAGTGTGTCACACAGAAGTGACGTCATCTAGCAGTGGCCAATAGAAAAACACCTTAAGATGACGTCGCTCTCATGGTGTTTTTTTTTAAATGCGCACAAGTCATACACATTTTTTAAACTAAAACTAATACTAAAACTAACTAAAACTAAACTAATGCTAAGCATTTATTAAATAAATAAAACTAGTCAAAACTAACATAACCAGCTGAAAACTAATTAAAACTAATGAGGAAAAAACAACAACTCAAAAATAAATAAAAACTAGCTAAAATGAAAAATTCCAAAACTATAATAACCCTGCATGGTCGCTTCTAGAATATTTGTTTTTTCCAAAAGTTGGTATGTTTTTTGTTTTTTTGGGGGGTTTTTTTTATGGGGGGTGTCATATTGCAGTTTATGTATGACATTTCTTTCATAAACAAGCTGTGCCAAACTTATACTATGGCCATATTAGATTGGGGCTGAAAATAAGGTACCAGAATGCTTATGCTTCAACTGTCCAAATTGACATTTGTATATTACACATTTCAAAAGCATATTCATTTTTAGATCAGAAATAACCAACCATGGGCTATTCAGTCAATTTAACCATTAATGAATATAAGTCAATATGTGGTGTAAGAAAAAATAAATTGAACTTAATACCAGTTGTCTTCCAGAAATAACAGTAAGTTTTATTAATTTGGACATAAAGCCAAGATAAATAATTGGAGGTGCGGTGGGGCTGTCATAGACAGTAAACATGAGTCAAAATTAACTTTTTTTTTTTTTTTGCACTGATTAAGATTTCCTGTTTGTTAAATGATGAAATTTAAAGACGATAGACAGAATGAAATAACATTAGTCACGCCTTTTGTCACATGCCCCCTGGGACTTATGAATTCAGTCCCACATCAACTCTTTTAAAAAGCTCTTTTGTCCACCTATCACCTCTTACACCTCAAACATGTTGGTAATAAAATCATGAAAAATGATATTTATATTGACTCTGTCTGTCTGTCTGTGTCTGTCTGTCTGTCTGTCTGTCTGTCTCTGTCTCTCTCTCTCTCTGCAGGCTCATTCTGGAATTGAAATAATACCTGCATTTGTGCAATTTATATAAAGCATAAATGTAATATTTATGATCTCATATAGTTCTTGAGTTCCCCCTATTTCTTTTTTTCCTGCCTCCCTATTCATGACCAACTTACATGTCAAATGTAAGTTGTAGGTCATGTTTGTAAATAAGAATTAGTTCTCAAACATTTTTAACTGGTTAAATAAAAGTTAGACATATAGTAGATAAAGGCTAAGCAATATTTTTTTAGCAATTTTAGATAAAGAGAAAACGTGCTGAGCTCTGACTCAGCAGAAATGACATCATCAAACTGACATTTCTTCAATGTGTGCGTTATATATATATAAAAAAAAAATTGTATGAGTTTGAATTTTTATTATATAGCTAAATTTGTTCTTTAACAACTATCATAGCACCACCTAACACACCTGACTTAATGAAAATCCTAATTGCAATAATGTGCCTGTTACCCTGTTAATGTAATTGCAGTACTGCATTACTAAATTAAATCAGTATTCAAATAAAAAATACACTAGATGTAATTGTCAACGATTTAAAGAAATGTATTTTTAAAATGTGTTTTCCAGCTGCCTTATTTTGGAAAACACAACAGGTGATCCAGACGAATTAAATCAAATGAAGGTTTACTGCCTGTTTCTCTTGAAACTACTGTATCTAAAATAGATGGTCAAAATGGTGCCAAAATTATCCGCAATTTCGGGAATGACCCATTCATCTTTTATCATTCAAATAACGCCCCCAGGCCAACTATTGTTGAAGTCAGTCCATAAAGTTTGAATGAGGGGGGGTGATAGAGTCCCGGTCTCAAGTCCAATCAGGCCAGGAACAGAAACGTGTTGACCAATCCCTGATGATGGACCTTCTCGCAGCCTCATCCACTCCGATGATGGGCTGGGCGTCGAACTTGTGAGCCAGAGTCGCTTCTATAAAAGTTGCCAAACCGCCACCCAATAAGTTGCTGTTAGTAAGAACACCGGTTGGATTGTGACTTGGCCGCAGTCAAGCCAAGAGTGAACCAGCTTGTGAGCAGTGGCCAGCCATGATGTTTCCGTGCAGCGCCTTGCCCCATCCTCTCTACCCGGACCTGCTGCTTCCTCCGGCCGCATTGACCTCCCCTCTCCCCCGGTCACCGCCCTCGGGCTACCGCGTGGAAGATCTCCTCCGAATCAGCCAACCGGCGTTCAGCTACATACAGCGGACGTTCTCGGCCGCTCACCCCGGGGACGTCCTCTCGCTGAGCCCGGAGCAGGGCGCCTCAGCCCGGGCGTTGGGACCGAGCGCCGCGCGCTCTGTGTTTCCGTGCTCCGGGCAGCCGAACCACAGCGGCGGCGGTTCCACACAGTCCGCATGTCCGGCCTCGAATTGTCTCAAGTTCGGCGTCAGCGCCATACTGGCACCGTCCACCAGGAGTGGTGAGTAATGATGGATATTGAATTATGGTTGGATTGTCATGTCATTTTATGCATTTTGTGTTATTTATAAAAACAGTATTTTGTGTATCAATTTATCATAATATATAGGCTATGTTTACATGTTTATGTACATGTATTTTTCTATACAGTGTAAAATTCTACATTTGTTCCAAATCTCTTTAGACTTCCTGAGCATGTTGAATACAAAATTCTGTTTCTACTAATAATTAGAAGCACAGGTGCTACTAATAATATCGAATTAATACTGTATTGTGATCAATTTAATTCTTCATACTACTGGTGTCAAACTCAAGACTGGTGGGCCATATCCATTACTTAAATTAACATATAATATGCAAAGGTGGCAGCTCATCTTCAAATGAGTTTTGACAGATTTATTTTTCATTAAATGTGCAATATTAACAAACATATCCATGTTCAGGTATTAAAAAATATGAGGCCCGTATATATTAATATGGCTTCACGCTCATAAGCAAGCCTCACATATGACAGCACAACTTTGACTTTAACAATGTTTTCCAGGTTGTTCTTCTCCTCCCGTCCACGGTTTGCAGACAAAATCCTTCCCGCTGCCATTCTTGGATGCAAGTCTTCATCCTTTCATCAGAGCTTCCTATTTCACAGGTGGGGAGTCCTTCACAAATTCACACAGGCAGCCAAGAAGGGAATTATCATTACTTTATTTTGACACCCTTATTTGACATGATTTAATGCTAGATTCATCCAATGTCCCAGTTCTCATATTACAGTATAAATGTAGTAGAATTGGGCTCATAAAGTGGAACTTACATGTTTTATCTAAATGAGAAAACATTTTAATTGACGTGAAAACACAACACCACTAAAGGTGACAGGTTTTTAATGTAATAAGAAAAGTATAGGGATGTTTGATATAACTTTTTTTAAGACCAATACCAGCACGAGTACTCCACTCTTGAGTAGTCAATGATACCGATACTAAGTACTGATGGCACTAGTACTTTTGAAATATTAAGTTCCCTCCCTAAAAAAAAACAATAACAATTGAGTATTATTATTTTTGTTAAGGCAGAATCGTGTATTTCAATTGTGTGCAAGTTACTTAGTAAAATAAATAAATAAATAAATTGGATGACACTGCTTAAGTTTAGTTTATTTGGCCATAACAATCAAAGATTAATTGAGAAAATAAATATACATATAAGAACCAAAAGGTTCTGTCTGCCCTTGTCGCATAGTACTACTTTACATTCACATACTACATCTACACATACGTCCAACAATATACTGCATATACGCATGCACATATCTATCAAAATACATTACTGACATACATATATAGTACAATATCTATTATCCATGTGTTTGTAATAACTTTAAACTACACCGTCGATTCATAACTATTTATAATCTTGCATTCATACATGTATTTGAAATTCTTAATCGAGTTACACAGTTCAGGTCAATAAATTGCACATGCAATTCTCATTCAATTTAATGAACTTTTTGACTTACAATAAATTTTGTAACATAAATATTACTCTAAAACTCTGGTCCTACTCTAAACAAAGTAAAAGTTACATCTGAAAGAGAGTAAAATGTTCACAGTACCTGGTAAATTTTACTGATTAGTGTGGGCGAGAGAATTGGCCTGTTCCATGACAAAAACCTCGTAAAGTTTTTTCACTCATAAATTCTAAGTACATTTTAGGTTGGGTTTTTTTAGTACATTTTACTATTTTTTTATTATTTATTTTTTTCATTCATTTTCTTGAACACTTATTCCTCACAAGGGTCGCGGACATTTTACTAGTTTATTTATTTAAAAAAGAAAAAGAAAAAAAAAAGGGGGTTGAGGAACAAACTCATGACCTTCAGCTTGCGAGACTGCCACTCTACCACCTGAGCTATGCCACTCCAACTGTTCGCTACTAACCAAAAGGAGACCAAAAACATAATTTATGGTCTTGGTGATACGAAGATTTCAGCTAACATGAGCAATATACTAACACAGCTAAGGGAGTTTTTTTTTTTTTTTTTTTTTTAAATATATAAACTAGTAAAAATTTGTCAACATCTCTCCTTACAAAATGTACTTATGTGCTTATTTTCATGGGATAGGCATATTCTCTTGTACACAGTAAAAATAATTTGAGTAAATTTACTCTAATATTTTACTCTCTTGCAGGTGTAAATTATACTCTGTTCACAGTAAAATGTACTCTACAAAATTTACTGTATTGTTTGAGAAGGTTTCATTAAAAAGAAATCAGATTGTCAATTACGATTTCTCCGTTTGCCGCGACGTTGCCAGCCTTTTAGTATGGGAATGCCCCACGCACGGAATCAGCTGCACCAATTTGAGGACCTATTTAGTGGACAAACTGACTGCTGACATTAGCACCAGTTGTTATCTACAAATTAGTCTGGTTTGTCACGCTCCATATATATTAGAGCCGTTTGTCACGGTTTAAATGTGAGGCGGGTATCTTCCCAGCTCGGGAACTCAGTACCTCTTCACCCGCTGTCGTTTTCCCACCACGCTCTTCTGACTGCTGACAAAACTCCCAGTACCGTGACCAATAGGAGCTACGACACCCACACACACACATACACTTGGTAGATTTTATTCTATTGCTACAGTATGTGTCACACTACTAGTTTGACACTGCATGTGCATATCCTGACCTCATCTCTAATAAATGCTAAAAACGACTGAATAGGGACGCGAAGCACGACATTTGCATTAGCCGATGAAGGCCGGTACATAAATGGCGACATCTCTCAGATCCCAGCAGCTCAAACTTTTTAACAGTAGCACATTATACTGACCTGCCTTTAATGGGCCTGTAATATACTGGCATGTCGACAGCCTTCTCCACTCAATTCTTTCAAACACAATCAGCTTTCTCTATGCATTTGCAGCCTATACAATCCGCCTTCATGCTTCATTAGAGGTAGTGTGAGCGGAGCTTTGGAGAGCCGCTCTCATTAGCATTGGCTCTGTTTGCGCCACTTGACAAATTGGACTTTTAAACATCACATTTCAGGGAGGACAATTATTTTTGAGGCAGAGTCAAGACGATGAAAGTCCCGACTTGCTCCTTCTGCTGGCAGCAGGAGCGCTGCTCGACCAACCACTGAGGCAACCAAAGAAAAAACATGAAAAAGAGTATGAAAGGTGATTTTTTTTAATGGAAAACATCACGTTGTGTTTTCTAGTCGAGAGCAGTAGCAAGATGCCGGGCAAAAAACAACTTTTAGGGCCCATTTTCGCGCCGTCAAAATGCATGCCGCTCTCTTTTGCGGTTAGAAATGGACATTTGCGCCGCAGTGGGTGTGAACATTACCCACTTGCTTCCCTCTACACTAGGCTCGCACAGGCATGACACGCCTGTCTATGAAAATAGAGCCCTCAGTCTAAAATGTTTCCCCAAGTACCATGCATATCTTAAACTTACAACTGCTTAAAGGGATACTTGACTCATTTAGCCATTCTCAGCAGTAAAACGATATTTTGTCCTAATTAATTTAACTTCATGATTTTTCATGTACAATTAATACCTTTAAAAAACAATTTTCCACTTGCTGTTGACTGAAGATGACATCACCTGTGCTGAGGAAATACGTAACGACCAATCATGGCTCACCTGTTTTCTGGGTTTGGTCAGCAAACTGAGCCATGATTGGTTGTTGCATGTTTCCTGAGCACGGGTGATGTCATCTTCAGTCGACAGCAAGTGACATTAGTTTTAATTGTTTATGAAAAATAATGAAGTTGTCATATTAATTATACACAAAATGTTATCTTCTTACTGTTGAAAATGGCTCAGTGAGTCAAGTTTCCCTTTAAATATAGGAAGGGGAAAAAAAACAGTTCATAATATGTGCAAATGTAGTACTGTACCTGAAAGTTAAATACAACTGAATTGTTTTAAAATGTACTGGACTTAAAAAAGTTTAAAAAACAAACAAACAAAAAACAACAAAAAAACCTATACTTAACTGAATTGAAAGAAAGTTTAACTGTATGCTTAGGTACAAGCTTCATTCTAATATCTTTATCATATTTCATGTTTTGTATTTAATTCAGTTATTTTTTTTCATGTACAGAACCCTCAGGCCAGCAGTGGTACTCAAAACACTAACAATCACTGTTCTCAAGTAAATTATAACTGAGGGGGGAACATGTACAGTGATATTTTATTTTTATGACGACCTTAAAAAAAAAAAAAAAAAAGCAAACTTATTTGGCAAAATGAAAACATGATCATCAGAGTTATTAATGAAAATCATCAGTTGAATTTCTAATTGAAATAGGTTGTCTGAAAGTATTTTTAACATGGTGATGTTTTCTGAGCTTTTACTGGATTTTCAATTATCACTCTGGATATATGCACATGATCACATGTACTGTGAATTTACCATCATGTTCCTATATTTTACTTAAAATTCTCTTTTCTCGTATTTTGTCACTTCAGCTTCCTCCTCCTCTGTGGTCCCAGTCCCAGGAACCTTTTCATGGCCCCTGGTCCCTCGAGGGAAACCGAGACGGGGCATGCTGCGTCGAGCCGTTTTCTCAGATCTCCAGAGAAAGGCCCTGGAGAGAACTTTCCAGAAGCAGAAGTACATCAGCAAGCCAGACAGGAAGAAATTGGCCAGTAAACTGGGACTCAAAGACTCACAGGTACATACACTATCAAAGGCGACTGTGCATTTGGGTAAAGTGGAAGTCAAACACCAAAAAACTATGCAAGTCGAAATATGCTATTTTGGTTAATATTGCGTTACTGGAATAAGAGTTAAATCTAGCAGTTTTTTATAAATATCAGAAGGCGGCCATCTTGCTCAGGTCTAAGGTAACAACCAATCACAGCTCAGCTTCAGAAAACAGGTGAGCTGTGATTGGTTGTTGCCTGAGCAACTGTGATGTCATCTTCAGTCGCCAGCAAGTGGCAAAATGGCTGCCCCTGAGATGGATCAAAACGGCTGGATTTTGCTCCATAACTCATATTCCAAAAATGTAATATTAATCATGTTTAGACTAGTGAGGTCACACATAACATATTATTGTCAAGAAATGTTTATGGTTTGTTAATGTTTCTTGTGTTCCACTGAAGAAAACATTCCAAAATTAACTCTGAATTTTTGTGTATCGGGTATGTGAACAGTCGATAATATATGGCAATATCTCACTACAGATGAAGATTTGTGCCATGGGTAACTTACATGCCATGTCAACATTTAATTGTGTACTTCAAGTCAACATGGACACCTGACAATTAGCAGTTAATTGTCAAAAGTCATCCATTTTTTTCACCCAACCGACCTGTTGTCATCTGGATAGCAAACAGTAGATCAAACTGGTCTTTTGTTTGTTTGTCCCCAAAGGTGAAGATCTGGTTTCAGAACCGGAGGATGAAATGGAGGAACTCAAAAGAAAGGGAGCTGCTGTCGACAGGGGGTTGCCGTCAGCAGACCCTCCCTACAAAAACCAACCCCCACCCAGACCTCACGGATGTGGGCAGCACCTACTGCCACAGCGGCCTGGACAGGACTGCAGCTACAAGCCAAGGACAGTTGGGGAGCCACGAGTCACATCTGCCCCATCCTCATCATCATCATCACCACTCCTCTCCATCAGAGTCCAGTAAACAATCAGAGTCAGAGAGTGAAGAAATCACAGTTTCATAAGAACATGATTGAAAAAGACTTTGCACTGCAGTTGCCTTCGGGTCAGTTGGAAGGGATGATTAACGGTGAAAATCACAAGAGCTTCAGGTGCCTTTGTGAATTGCCTCTATATTCTATTAGCAGCTAATATCTGCACATTGTTTTGTATATGACTTTTTATATTTAGTTCAATATATTGTGTACACATTGTAAAAGATATACTGTGCAACTTTAGATTGACTATCTTTAGATTACTCTATTTTTAACTACTAAAGAGATACAGTACATTTTTTTCAGCAGATTATATTTGTTGTTTATTTTTGTAAATAAATCTGGAGAACAATCCAATGAATCTCATAACTTACTTTACCCCAACAAGATTCCAATGAGCACAAAGGCCTCCATCAACTGTAAACCAAAAAGGTTCTGAAACACCAGGACTTGTCCTAGAGCTGGCCGACCATTTAAAGTAAGCAATTGGCGGAGAGGGGTCTTCTTGAGTGTGGAGGTGACCAAGAACCCGATTGTCACTCGGTCAGAGCTCTGGTATAGTCCAGACGGAAGCCAGTCCTTAGTAAAATGCACATAGCAGCCTGCCTGGAGTTTGCCAAAAGTTAGTGGAAAGACTCTCAGAATATGTGAAAGAAAATTCTGTGGTCTGATGAGACAAAAGTTGAACTCTTTGGCGTGACTGCCAGGTGTCAAGTTTGGTGAATAAATCTTGGCGCACGTTAGCAATTGTGAAACATAGTTTAACAACATAATCGTGAAAATGAGAGCAACCATAAGCTTCGACTTTAGAATTACCTCTAGCCCTGATATTTCGATGTTTAATCATTTCAATATATATTTTTTTCACTACTCATTTATTTCGACATAAATTTTATTATTTATTTCACTTTTTTCCTTTTCTTTTTGTCGCTCTTGTCCCCGTCTACGCATCACTAAAATATCCCCAAACTGTCTTCTGAGCTTGCTTTCGGTCGCTTGAGAACTCATAAAACATAATGATTGGGTGCGTTCTTCCACCTTGTGGACAACTACATAACTGCAAATGACAGTTGCAACTTGCAACTGTTGATTGGTTTACTCGCGTCTCGCTGACTTCCTCGAGTGAGTGGCATGCAGAAGGGGATCCAAAGTCCGAAGAATCCGTAGGGCCAGCCAAATGAAACACGTGGGCCTTCAACCAGTGTGTGAATGAAGATCATTTCGCATGCTGTTTTTAAAAGAAGAAGGGTTTGGGGGGGGGCAGTGTGAAGTGTGTGTGGGTGTCAAAAAAAAGTGAAGGGCAGTGGCAAACTAAAAATAAATTGAGAAAAAAAGTGGCAAAAAAAAAACAAACAAAAAAAAAAAAAAAAAACGTGTCATACACAGCTGAATTTAATAACTGACCAACACCATATACTCACACATAGTCAGTGGCAGCTGAATTAGCTGATGCTAAGTTGCTAACATACTTAAATAACACTGCCAAGACTTGCGTGAAACTGATATCAATGACATTTTGACCACACATAAAGGGAAAATAAATCTGGACTGTACAAACTTGTAAATCCTTTCTATGGTCACATTTGCAAGCACTCACCAGTGTAAGAGAGGAGGTCATTTCATGTAGCAGTGTCTCCGAGTTGTTAAAAAAGCACTGCTGACACTTCGTCTGCAATAGTAATATCATCCAACCTGTCCACCTCACGCGTGTATATCATGTCCTTTTCATCAAAGCGAGTGTCAATGCTACTGGGTACAAAGTTGACGGATAAAAGCTAGTTTTATCCCTCCTTGGCATTGTAGTCTGTTAACGTGGCATCGCAACTTTCCTGCCAGAGGGGGCGTGTTCAGAGAAATAGTCACGTGACGTCCGGATCTCTATTTCTTTTTCTGGCGGGCTTTTCACGCACCTCCACTTCCGGAATATGATACTGGATGTCGGGGGCATCGGGGAGGGTACAAACATTTTCATTTTAAGTGCCCTTTTTTTTTTCCCCACAGATGTAACGACAAACTGCCTCGTCGTCCTCTCCAACTCGCTGCGTGAGGACACCTCCCTCTCCAGCGCCGCTGAAGTTCGTTAAACTGGCGACTTTAACTGAACAAATGAAAAAGATTAAGCAGATCACCCGCATCACATGCCGATGAAACAAATCCCCACCGCTCCACATATTCATACAGGTTTTTAATTGAGAGTTCTGCAGTAGTAGTAGCACAAACCTTTCTGTCCGCTCCACTTGTATGCTGATCCTGCGGTTTCTTTTTTAGCAAGTTTAAGTCGTGATTATAGCCTAAACGCAGGGGTAATATGTTTATTTGAAAGCTATGCCTTGTCTCTAGTCATTTCTGCACTTACCTTGAAAGTAGGGTTTCCAACTCCTTGAAAAATAAATAAGGGACACCTCATCGATAAGGATGTTCGCCCTGATTACTAGTGTTGTTCCGATACCGATACTGGTATCGGCAGAGGCCCCGATACTGCATTAAAACAGTGGCATCGGTATCGGTGACTACTAACAAGTAACATGCCGATACCATTAATTCCAACGCTAATATAGGATTTTGGATGCAGCATCTTGTGTCTTGCTCGTGCACGGCATCCACTGATATGTGACATACTCACCGCTTGCCGATCTAAGATATCCTATTGGTCCTTGAATGCTCTGAACCAATGGCAGGACAGCTTTTTCATGTTGAGGAAAAAAACCTTAGGTATCGATATGGTATCGGCATCGGCCGATACTACAAAGCTGGGTATCGGAATCGGGAGCCAAAAAACGGTATCGGAACAACACTACTGATTACCTTCAACCTTGCGTGATTTTTTTTTTTTTTTTTTTTTTTTGGTGTAGTTGAAACAATTTTTGACTATTTAAACCTGAGTTGAATAGGAAACATATTTTTGAATGATATTAACGCATGGAAAAGTTATCCAGAAATGTACTTTAATACAAACTAACAGAATAACTTATCAAAATAAATATCTCTCAAACAAAAAACTTTCCTACTTAACTTAAAAATGTATACATTAATATAAAACACTAATAAGTATAACATTCATCTGTAATTTAAATTAAGCCCAATGTCAGATTATGTGGAGATTATTTTCCCATTTATATTTTATCATCATCATTCAGTGTTCTGATCAGTCAACCTTTAGAGCACAGTCAGATGAGTTATTACTTAAACCATGCTTACAATGTGAATGTGATAGAGATTGGCTACCTCTGCAGCAATCACTTCTAAATTAGGGGGGGGAGAGCATTTTTTAACTGTATAGATTTAGTGTCGTATATCGATTGCCTAAATTAGAAAAGACATTTTTACTGTTATATATTTATAAAGTGTCATAGCAACTGTATGCAGAGAAAATATTATACAAACCTGTTTTAACTTACAATCAGTGTAAGTCGGTGTATTATTTATCAATGATTACTTTTACAGATGATCTATTTTAACGTACTTGTCTATCAATTTAACTTGTTTATAACACCCCAAAAATATTAGGTTTTCCATACAACGCTGACATTCATTGTACATTTCCATATTAAGCTTAATCAGAGGGTTAAAGAATCATTCTTTACATACCATATTTATCGCTGGCGTTGCCTGGTGGACACCATTTTTTTCTTGGGCTCCCAAGTTTTGTTGTGCCTTGTTGTACAGTATTCCATGTGTCCACCACTGTAAACATGTTACTTGAGATCAGTCAGCCCACCATTGGCTATGGTAAAAGTACCCCAGCAGCCAGTATAGTGCCTTTGATGGATGTTTGCTCACACTTTTTCAACCATGTGTTTTCTGCTTCCCAGTCCTCGCTACGTGCTTTTGCAATCATTTCTGCTGCGACCTATCGTGTGTTTTTTTGTTTGTTTGGATCAGCACTCACACAAGCTTACATCTTGTAAGCTACACACATGGTCTCCCAGGCGGCGAAGTTAACCCACGCCAACCGGCACCGATGTCAAGTGACGGTTCCTCCACCGGAGCCCGATCGCGTTGCCGCGCCCTCTTGCGCTACTTCCGCAAGCAACATGACGTCGACCAATAATATGAGCGGATTCTGTTTCGTCATACTAAATGAATGTGCTGTCAGCTCATTGGTCAGAGCAGGAAGTCCTTGGAACTTTTACTGTAAGTTGTCACATAAAGGGCACTTTAGTTAATTAATTCCATTAACATTTTACGGACTATTTCTGACTCTCGCGGTATTACGGGACAAAGTGCGTCCCTTGACAACTCAAAACGGAACGCGTACTTATAGTTCTAATTACGCGACGATTCCGTATTTCAAGGGACGGTTGGCAACCCTACTTGAAAGTGACAAAACTGAAGTTAGCCATCTCCAGTTCTCAGCCATTATTTGTTTTAATGCAGTGTTTCTCAACCTATATTTAGCCAAGGCACCCATTTTACAATGAAAAAAGTATGAATATTGAAATAACTATCTTGTCGCAGTATCTGCTGTTGGAATCTAATGGAAGAGCATTTAATTGCGCTGCCTGTCACTGTCTATCACTATCATGGATAGGTGAACAAAACTGGATAAATTATGTGAAGTTGGATGCTTCCTCGTGACACATTTCCACAACAAAATTATAATAATTTACTTTGCTTTATTAGAAACGGTGTCTGTCATTGTCAGTGATGGAATATTGGATTGACGCAGAACAGGAAAGAATACAGTCCAAGAATCATGGAGTTGAATGAAAGTCAAAATAATCAAAACAGTTGCTTTGGGTGTAAAGGGTGTAATTTTGATAGGATGAACTTTTATGAGAACATAATTTTGATATTGTAAGGAGAAAAAAAATTGGGGGGGAAGAATTAATTTGATGTAATGAGGGAAAAAAATGCATTTTACATCAGTACGCTAAGTTTATAGACTATTATAAGAAGTCAGTTAAATGTCATTTGATCGAATTAAACTTTCATGAGTTCACAAGAGAATGAAGATATAATTTCACAAGAAAATATAGCGTGGACGGTCCATTAGAATATAGATTCAAACAAATACTTTTCAGATACAAGTTATTTTCATTCCCTGACACTCGGCTCTTAAATCATCTTTCTCCATTGAAATGAAGAGAAATTCCGTTAATCAGTTCCAGACTCACGTCTCAAATAAACTTATATACATGTCATAAATTGTAAATATACACAGTCATGATGGGGTTTTGTGTTTAGAAGTTTGGGCTGTAACAAAATGTGGGAAACATCAATAAATGTGAATATTTTCTGCATGAATGTACTTCAATTTTTATAGTGTTTTCATGTAATTGAGTTCAAATAACGTTTCATAATATTCTTGATATTGTAAGTTTGTTTCACAGCAAATACTGTAGCTTATTTCATATCTATTTACTATACTTTTTGATTTCCATGATGCTGTTTGACCTGATTTGTTCAGATTCCAAAAACTTTTGCCTTTACTATCAGGTTTTAATTTTGTACTTTATATATAAAAAAAAATATGGCAATAACAATTAAAATAAATAGACTAACGAATGATATAGTTTGTGCATCATAATTCATTGCGACTGTGCAGCTCTTTCTAGTGTGCGTGCCTTGGCCACCTGGGGGCAGTATAATACAGACAGTGATACACATGGAGATGGACAAAATTAAATCATTAACTATCTGCCAAAACTGCTGCGTGAAGTGAGTTGAGAATATGACCATAAAGTGCTCGAGTCTTTAAAATCCTAGCCTATGTTGGAAAAACTCACAACTTAAATCGGGTCAATCATATCTCAAGGCACCCCTGTTTTCTGCATATGCACCATATATGTCTCCTTTATAAGAGCATGGTTAGACATGTATGTGCATGTGGACAAAAGTCTGTGTTGGTGTAATAGGCAGAAGAACAAGAAGAATACATACACACGTGAAGAAGACTTAACCTTTCCCATATAGGTGTAGCTAATGTAATTAGTGGCTTTGCAAACCTTGGACTGGTAATCATCCACATTGCTGCTCTGTACTGTAACCACAGGATGGAGGATTCTGGGCCTTGGGGGTTGCCGAAGCGATAAGAGATTTGCAGTGCTTGCTGAGCAAGTCTTCTGAGAGCTGCCTGTAACTCCTGCATCAGGAAGCAAACATTTTGCCTTTTTGCCAGATAAATACGTGGT
Source organism: Festucalex cinctus (assembly GCF_051991245.1). NCBI lineage: Eukaryota > Metazoa > Chordata > Actinopteri > Syngnathiformes > Syngnathidae > Festucalex > Festucalex cinctus. The sequence continues at coordinate 18,289,326 of NC_135413.1, read as the reverse complement.
ACTGATATCGATTGTTGTTATTTATTCATAATTTCATGAGGAGAAATGTTTTTGCTCAAACTGTGCACGTTCTGACCTGTTGATGTTGTTAATGAGACACTTGTGCTGCCATCGCTCATCCCTGTACATCCGCCGGTATCGCTTCAGCTCTTCCTCTAAGGCGTCTTTTTGGGTGATGGTGTCGTGCTGAGTGCTTCGAGTTAGTTTCAGTTTGCCGTTCAGCTCTTGGATCATGGAGCGCAGGCTGACTTCGGTTGTGGTTTTTGTCTGGTTCTGTGCCTCGTACTTTACTGCCTGGGACTGGGAGAGCAGACCACCGAACAAATGCTGACTATGCTAGTGTCGTGGTCTTGTTTTTTTTTTTTTAATCATCATTTATGGGTTTGTGTACCTTTAAGAATAGGTTGATCTCGTGTATTTTTTTCTGGATTTCCTGTCTGGCCTTCTCCTCGACTTCACGGCGGTACTGTATCGCATGCTGCTCCAGATGGCCGTGGAAGGACACATGAAACAAACAGCAAATATGAGGCACAACTACAGACTCACTGCCGAGGTTTAAAGCACAGTAATTTAAAGACAAACCTTTTGTGTCTCTATTTCCCTTGCTTGGTGATCTCGCAATCTCCTCTTAGCATCCTTCAGTACCGCTTGTTGCCTTAATTCGTTCAAACAAGTGAGAAAATATTGTTGACATATACAGTATATGATTCAAAAATAACATAAAAAAGATTGGATGTTTCCAAAACATGAGCTCGGGCCCAAATTGTAGAATACAAACAAATGTGTGCCTCATAAACAGAGGCCTAAATATTCTCAAGAATTAAAAAAAAAAAAAAAAAAACTCGCATGGAATCTTTCAGGACTGTAAAATCCCACGAATAACACACCTTTGTGAAAGAAGAAAAAAAAAAAATATATATATATATATATATATATATATATATATATATATATATATATATATATATATATATACACACACACACATTCCAAGGACGTGAGGGGGTTGAGGGGTTTAAAAAGAAATGAAAATTTTTTTACATTGTTTAGAGACGATTACCAATACTTAGGTGTTGTTTATATATATATATATATATATATATATATATATATATATATATATATAAAATTCTCTCTCAATTTACTTCATAAGCATGCATTCAAATCTTAGCATTCAGCTATTAGCATTCAGCTTTCAGCATTCCCACGCAATTTCTCCAGAAATTGCAGTCTAGTTCTAAGTACACCATTTAAAAGTGTATTACGCATGCGTGTGTATTAGTCACAGGATTTTTAAATGCGAGATTAGATAAACAAAAATGGGATTTACTTTTTTTTTTTTACCTTTGCTGATGTGACATTATAAAAAAAATAATTAAAAAAAATCATACTCTACTAGAGAAACGTTAAACGGCTTTCCCAAGACTGTTCCGTGGTGTGTCCAGTACCTGTGCACAACCTCTTCTAGCTGTTTGACGTCTTCCCCCATCTACATGACATAGCACAAGTTTCATCAGCAACATTGTGTTCGTTATTTTCAGTAAGGAAAACAACAACAACAAACTTGTTTGTTTTTTTTTACCTTGTCTACTTCTTTGTGGAGCCGAGCTTTCTCTTCCTCGTAGTCGTGGCGATATCGCTTATGGAACGCTAACATCTCGTCACACTTTGACAGCTTCTTCAACAAGTCAGCTAACTTGGCCTGCAACTTCTTCTGACTCGTCTGGACCAGCACAAAAACACAACATTTAGACGGTGATTGCCCAAACGTGAAACCATCTGACTGCACGTGGACACGACGTCACCTCTCTTTGATTTTTCTCCTCCTGTAATCGGTGGATATGTTTTCGAAGTTCGTCCCCCTTTGCTTCGAGATCCTGATTCTTGTCCTGCATGAGTTTGACTTTGTCCGCACAGTCGGAGCGAAGCTTGGACAAAATGTCAGTGAAACACTGTTGGGTATCTGTCACGGCGGTCTCCTTTACAACACACTCGTCCAGCATGGTTTCACTCTCGGCTTTGCTGAGGAGCTCCTGCGTGGCCTCTGGGCGCGCACTGGCCCAGCTGACCAGGTCCTTCTCGGCCCAGAGAAGCTCTTCCAGCTCTTTAACGCGCGCATTCATCTGGTCTATCTCATGCTGCAGGGTGGCGTTCTCTTCGTCCTTCTCCATCAGCTGCGCCTCCACTTTCTCGACCTTCTTCTCCATTGAGCTGGCATATGCCTTCAACTTGGACAGCTTCTGGGAGAATGCCTCTTGTAGACTGGCCGTCTCACCTGGAAAGATCATTTAATTAGGGCTAGTCAAGTCATTTGATACTTTTACAATTGAATAGAGCTGTCAAACGATTACATTTTTTAATCAGATTCATCACATTACGATTAATCACTTAACTCGTTTAAACCCCAAAACGTGTACAACACATTTTTTAAAAATAATTTATCCTTCACTCCCAAAAACATATTTACACGTTTTTTTCTTTTTGTTTTTTTGTTTTTGTTTTTTTATGCAAGAGTATACAGAAGGTTTTGATGCTTCTGACATGAAGTGGTGGCTTAAAACTAATGGTAGTTATTACGAAACAGCCATCACGTAGTAGCAGCGTATAAGAGATCAGCCAGGGCCATGTTGCAGCAAGCTCTTTTTGTCAGTGTTTTCACCAGGAATGTGAATATTGATGAAGCTACAACGCTATATTCTAATGCTAATTGCTACAAAACGGAAACAGATACAACTATACTTTGTTTTCCTGATGAAAGAAAATACTAATATGATTAATCTAATCTAATCTTTCTTTTGGTAGGTTCCATGTTTTTATAGCAATAGAACACAAAATTCTGTGGGCCTTGCAAGATCAGTCAAAATCCAGTAAAACAGCCGGGTGCGAAGCAGGTTGCTTCAGTGAAAAGGGCTGGGAGTGAATGAGTTCATTAAAAAGGCTTTTGATCAAAATATTTTGCCCGCCTGGTTAAGGTGAAGGGTAATGGGATTTTTATGAGGTTTTAGGTGAATTAATGAGTATAAATTTACACGTATTTGCACGCACACGCACGCAAACGCACGCACACATACACGTAAGAAAAAAAAAGAAAGAGAGAGAGCAATGATGATAAGACGTTGAATCGGTAAGACTACCGAATGAACCATTCTGAGCTCTGTAAAAAAAAAAGTAAAAAAAAAAGTTTTGCCCGCCAAATTTGAAAAGCCCCTGTTATGTGTTAATTCTTTCAACATTTAATATTATGATGACATCTTAAACATTTATTGGACCACTGCACGCGCTCATCCTCCTCTTTGTCTCATAAGGTAATTACTTGTTTTACGATGAAGAAAAAAATGACCCCAGTAGTTTGACCAAATATTCAACAAATATTCTGAAAGTCATACGCAAACATTTATTAAATGCTTTACATTAAAGCATGTAGTTATGTTTATTGCTAAAACACAACCTGTGCTACCTTGAGTATAACCATCCGCTGTCAAGCTAAATTATTGGTGAGCTATGATAGCTACAACACCTGAAAGGCGTCAAATTATTTGCAATGGCTGTTTCCCGTTTGCCTTGAGGTTACAAAATATGTAAACAAGCTAGCGTGGATCATTATTAGAGCCCTGTACATTTGCTAACACCATTCAAGGGCCATTTATGAGCCTATCCCAGCTGATAATGACCAGAAATGGTCAAATCCTATGGCAAAAGAAAAGTCCAACACCACCGCTACTCACTTGCAAGTTTGTCTTTCACTCGCTGCTTTTCCTCCTTCACTTGGAGCAGAGCTTTCTCCCGAACTTGCTCAGCCTCTGCCAGGCGGGAGCTGAGGTCCTGAGTCTTGGCTTCCAATACACTATTAGCTTGACACTGAGTAGCCAGTCGGTCATTCGCTAGCCTCACATCATACTTTAATCCCGTAACCACATTGTTCCATTCCATAACACTTCGGGCTTGCGTTATTTTGTAGTCCTTTTCCATGGTATGTTGCTTGAAGTCCTGACCCTTTAATTTTTGCTGCAGTTGTGCATTTGTGCAACGTTCCCGAGCCAACTGCGCACGGGTCTGTCGGAGTTCCTCTTCAAGCTGGGGGGGGGAGATGAAACACACAAAATCCACTTTGCAGCTTTTGAACAATTACCCAGCGACCGGATACTGTTCTTCCTCACCCTGGTAATATTGACGTGGGCCATACTGGTCTTATTGAGGGAGTCTTCCTTTTGTTGATTTGACGATGATCTGTTGATGTTGACAGACTTGCTCAGCAGAGCTCAAAGACCACTACAGAGAGGATTGCCTCAAGAAAAATGGTTGTACCTGAGATTTGAGAGGTCTTTTCCCCTTTGCATGAGTTTGTGCTCCATGACACACTGACCATCTTTAACCTCCATTTTGTTATTTAACTGTGCCTTCTCTTCTTTTAGTTTGGTCACCTTATCCGCGTAGCCTTGATGGTCGTTTGGCTTCAGGATGGGGTGCTTAATATTTTGTTGGCTCATAATATTGTCCAGCTTCATCTTAAATGGGTTATCTGGTGAAAATAAGACAAAGTACAGCATATGAGGATGCGTACGTACAGACGATAAAAACTGCGATATTTTGTTCTCAAGTTTCTAAACAATGACATAATTTACATATTGTCTGGCATTACATTAACTGCAGATGAGGACCTGATGTGTGGGACGGGAAAGCTCACCTTCATCCAGAACCCCATCTGATGAGGATGTGAGCGCATCAGTTTCTTCAGAGATCTCCATATCGTCAATGTGCTGAATATGTGAATACATAACATGTTATTGGGCCACAAACTGTATTAAATTTCACTTTTTAAACAGACAGACCCTTTTTACTATCTTGTTTACCTGTTTTTGAAGCTTTTGTTTGGGCTGCGACCTGTTGCCATCAAACAGAAAGTTATTGCAGAAAAACATTGTTTTTTATTTTTGTTTACCTCCGCATCAGACAGAACACGTTTTTTCTTTTGTGGAAATAAAGCATCATCATACATGGTTAATAATTTCCACTTGGATGTCTGCTACAAGGTTTTCAAGGTATCGACCAGATGACCCAGATGTGCAAGCTCCAAGTTGAACACAGCAAAAGTCAACAATTTGGGACTTCAATCAAAGCTGCCCATAAAAATTGTTAACTCATTCACTCCCAGCCATTTACACTGAAGCAACCCCCTCGCTCCTGGCTGTTTCACTGGATTTTGACTGATTTTGCAAGGCCCACTGAATCTTGTGTTCTATTTCTATAAAAACATGGAACCTACCAAAAGAAAGATTAGTCTCTCTTTTTTCATCAGGAAAAAAGTATGTTTCTGTTTCCGTTTTGCAACAATTAGCATTAGAATATAGTTTAAGTTTCATCATTATTCACAAATCTGTTTAAAACAGTGGGGAAAGGAGCTTGTTACAACATGGCTCTGGCTGATCTCTTATACTCTGCTTCCACATGCTGGCCATTTGTTGTAAGAACTACCATTGCTCTAAGTCACCTCTTCATGTTAGAAGGTGCATCAACGCCTTCTGTATGCTCTAGCATTAAAAAAAAAAAAAAAAACAGCATAAATATGTTTTTGGGAGTGCAGGACAAAGTATTTGTAAAAGTATATGTTTGAAAAATAACACTTGTAGAGCTAACAAATGTTTATGATGCCAGCAGTTATAGCTTGAAAATAAATGCCTTTGCTTTATTAACTATGGAATAAAAATAATAATAAAATAAACAATTGTGGAGAACAGATTGTGTTCAACTTTGGAGGTTCCACTGTATTTTTACTATTTAAAATTGACCTACTTTTACAACACACTTTCCGCATTATACTCAAGAAGAACACAATTACAAATTATAAATACAAACAAGATGCTACATATAATATACCTTCCATCATTGTCCGACCCATCACTTAAAGTGTCATCGTTCACCGGGAGATTTTGGTTGCTCGCCATTATTGATGTATAAGGGGAGCCTGAGAAAGACAAAGTGCTTACAAAGAGAACTGGACTCGATTGTGCGAGTAAACTTGTTTGCAAATTCTCCCTGAGTCTTTTTACGATGGTTATCTTCCGTTTTGACCTCAAAGCCTGATGCAAGTATAACGTCTGGGTCATTATCAGATTCTGAAGAGTACCAATGCCAAATTAGAAAAATCATCTGAGGAAAATGTGTATGAATGCAGTGGTGTCCTTGAGATACGAGTTTAATTGGTTCATGATCATAACTCAAAATACTCCTATCTTAAATCCTCTTTCCTCATTGAAATGAGTGGAAATGCCAACTATCCATTTCACCCAAAACAAAACAATTTGTGATTATAAAAACACACTTAATATAATAATTTGCTTCATGAAAACAAAGCAATACCATCATTAAAAAAAATTATTAATAGAATCAAACAGTGTGTTTTTGCTGTATGTCCTCCTGGGGGGCAGGATAATATGGTCATACAAATAAACACAAGATGATTCACCATTATTGTTGATGACTCAATAATTTGAAATAATACTAATCGTTTTTCACAGAGAATAAAGAATATATGCCTTAAAGTATTGATTGAGTAGCGAAAAGGAGCATTCATTCTTTTCAGTTTTAATTTCGCTCAAGCGTCAAACCGTTGGCATTACAAGGCTGCACTGTACTTTATCAAATCTCACACATGTAATGATTAAGTTTGTATCTCGTTTAAATGGTGTGTGCATAATAAAAAGTTATGTCTCAAAATGTGAAAGAAAGACAAATACCTGCCTAGAACTTACGTTCACTCAGCTTCTTTGAATGACATTTAGGTAGTGGGCTCAAGGGTTTGACGTCTGCGATGCTCTTCCTTGATGTTTTTAGATGCACCTCAATCTCCCTCAACTCCACAGAGTAACTGGAACCTGCCTCGGACATCTGAGAGGCCACTGAGACTGCATGCGTTGTTCTTTTGCTGGCATCGCTGGTTTTATCCCATTCTGACGCAACAGCAACAAAGATAAGGTTTAATATAATGAACACCTCAAGACAACTTGAAATATGACTAAGATTTTTCTTAAACTAACTATGGAAAAATGGTTTTATATTGAAGATTGTGAAACTCAGTCTTGTAATGTAACAGAGTACAAACACTTTCAGGTACTTTATACGACTAGTAAAGCTCACCTGAAACAGCTTCTTCAATGTCTGTGAGAAGGAAAGGGATGTTAAAGACAATCATGCATGCCTTTGCTGTTATTTGCCCACTAGGATACTGTTGATTAGGGTTACACAACTTACCATTTCTTTCTTTTTCCATTTGCGCCAAAAACTTTAGCAGTTGGCTCATGTCACTCTGGTGACAAAGAGAAAAAGAAAATTAGACCCACTAAATTAATACTGCATTTCATTATTCTGTTAGGCTTACCTCCATCTGTTTTGGACCCTCTTTGTTAGCACCTGTGCAACTCGCACGGGCAACATTTTCAACTGCTGTGAACACCAAACATGATATGCTTTTTTAAAATAACGAGTAAAGGGTTACATTTAGGCTGAACAAGATGGCTGGTTTGTCTCGTCTAGTGATGTCCTTTTGAACTCTGTATTCTGATCCATATTGAGTTTGTGCAATGTGAATTAAGGAGCAAAAGCCATCAATTTTTATCCATCTCAAGGGGCAGCCATTTTGTCAACTGAAAATGACATCACAGTTGCTCATAGCTCAGGTAATGGACAATCATGGCTCAGCTTGCAAACATCACATGACCAAATCCAGAAAACAGGTGAGCCGTGACTGGTCGTTACCGGAGCACTGAGCAAGCTGTGGTGTCATTTTCAGTCGACAGCAAGTGGCAAAATGGCTGCCCCCTGAAATGGATAACAACAGTTGGATTCTGGTGCTAAATATTGTTGTATTTTTTTTTTACTACCTCTTTAAGACACACCAATACAGCAAACCAAGTTTGATGTTTTAATTTTCCACAAATGATAGAAAGAAAATATTTTATCATTTCATCTTTTAATTATAAATGGGTATCCATTCATGTACATTTTGGAGATGTAAACAGGCTCAGTCATACTAGAAAGAGACTTCAGTAAAAGTAAATGTGTCTTAAACATACAATTACAATAATGTGTTCTATCCAGCCCCACTAGTGTACGGTAAATAAGACATCTGATTAATACTGCATTTGTGGAATATGACTTAAGCAGCAACCTGTTATCCATCTCAAGGGGCGGCCATTTTGCCTCTTGTTGTCAACTGAAAATGATATTGCAGTTGCTCAGAGCTCAGGTAACGACCAACCATTGTTCAGATTGTGAATGTCACATGACCAAATTCAGAAAACGAGTGATCCATGATTGGTCGTTACTTGAGCTCTGAACAGCTGTGATATCATTTTCAGTCGACAGCAAGTGGCAAAATGGCCGCCCCCTGAAATGGACAAAAACAGTTTGATTCTGCTGCTAAATATTGTTGTAATAATTTTTGTGTTTGTTTGTTTGACTTCCTCTTTTAGACTAGAATACACCAAACCAAGTTGGACACTTTGATAAGTTTACTCAATCCTTAATATAAAATAGACACATAAAGTGTTTACCATCTTTGCTCGAGATACGGTCAAGGGATTTTGACCTTGCTTTTCTTAGACTTGACTGGACCTGGATGCCATGCTTCCTCCTGTGCTCAGTAAGAAGGGCGCTACAGCTAGAGGGCAGCCAAGAGAACAAAAACATCACCATGCGTCTGTGAAGACAGATGAGCGAAAAAATGGGATGGAAAGAGAAGAAGCTCAACCTACGAATTATGGTGTTCCACGTCGACATAATCCTCAGCTGAATGTCCTTCGTTATCCTTCAGTTCAGTATTGGCTTTAAACTTTAAGAGCAGTTTCATCATGTCTAAGTGTCCGTTGCCTGCAGCGATCATTAACGGTGACCTGTGGGTTTGTGTGGAGACGGCGCACAAGCAAAATACACTTGATAAGATTAATCGTTTAAACCTATTAGAAGTGTGTCACTTGTTGTTTTCCAACCTCTGGTATCTGTCCAAAATATTAACATCCGCACCTTTCTTCAACAGAAACTCTGCCACTTCTCTGTGGTTCTCTTGGACTGCCACAGTCAGAGGTGAAAAGCCCTTCTGAAGATGCCATTAGAGTTGGATTATTTACATGTAACAACTGATGAATGCGATTGAAGGAGACCAATACGCAAGATATTAAAAATGGCATGTTTGTTGCACTAGTAACACCGAATCATCAAAGAGCAAGTGATTTTCAAAACTCACCCGATTTTTGGCGTTGACGTCAGCGCCGTGCTTTACGAGCAAGATGACAGTGGAGATTGACGGGGTGCTTGAGGCCAGATGTAAAGCTGTGTTTTCGTCCGAGTCCAACTGATTGGGGTCAGCTTTGTTTTTCAGCAGGATGTTGGCACAGGCATCATGCTGTTCTTGCACTGCCTGATCAAATGAAAATAAAATGACAGATCAGGAGAAAACAAGCCAGAAAATCCATCGATGTCCAAGCTTACCTTCATTAAAGGAGTCTTATTTTGATTGTCACCTAAGTTGATCTTGGCCTTTTTCTCGATAAGGAATTCCACCACCGCAACATTCCCACGGGCACAAGCAAGATGAAGTGCTGTTCTATAACAAGAGAGATTTTACAGTATATATGTTTTTTTTGTTGTTCTTTTTTTTGTAAAATTATACAAGCATTACGTCTTTTTTGGGAAGAGCCCCACCACTCAGGCAAACTAAGCTCCCTGATATGCCGCGGAATGAAAGCAGTTGTAGTTACATATTTAATATGTACACTTACAGTCTGCTTCAAAAGCATTGGAATGGCAAGTTCAATTTTTTTTTTTTTTTTTGTTGTACAGTATACTGAAGATGTTTGGGTTTCAGATCAGAAGTATGAATAAATTGTACAATGTTGAGATTGATTTTTGAACGGATCATTTGAAATGGGAAAAAATTGACTCAATTTGAATAAATTGCATATTGGCCCAGCATTCTGCAGCTAATTTTGTTCGAGAAGGTCTGGACTTATAGATAACATCTGTTAAAACCAAGGTTATTTTAGTTAACGAAAAAAATTAAACCCTGCAGGTTTTCTTTTTATCTTTAGTCATTTATATTTTTGTACGGTAGTTATTTTGGGAATTATGTTATCGTGATTTTTATTCTCCACACTTTTTTGCCGGGAAACAACTTCCACACAATACTTCCGATTTACACTGTTCAAATTTCAACTAGCTTCAAAAATTCACACCTGATTCCACATTACTTACAGTATTTGCACAATTTAACGTTAAATATCAACTTTTCCCCCCATTCATTTTCAATGGGACAGACAGTGAACTTTTTCTAAGTGTCACTTTCCACGCCCACTTCATACATATGACTTATCATCATTATGATACTGCTCGGTGGCACAGTTGGTAAAGCGTATTGTCCAGTAACCAGGAAGTTATAATTTCATAATCAATCTCTCAATTTACTTCATAAGCATTCCACATGCATTCAAATCTTAGCATTAGGCTTTCAGCATTCCCACACAATTTTTCTAGAAATTGCACTTAGTCTAGGTTTTATAGTTAATTCACCAATTACGCATGGGAAAATAGAACAAATGGCACACCAGTAGCCACACTGACCTGTTCTGCTTGTCATACAGATTGATGTCAACGGTTTTGACAAGCTGCTCCAGCTTGTCCACATCACCCTGCCAGGCAGCCTTGTGAAACTTGCCCATCTCATTTTCTCTGATGTCATTGGCAGTGTTGACGATGGAAGCGCTGTCAGGTGCATCAATTGATTTCTTCCTCCTCGTGAACATGAATAGTTTTTTCATTCTGACACAGCAGCGAAGCGAAGCTTTCGGGTGCACTCTAAAAAAGGATTCATGGCGTTAATAGTACAGCTTAAAATCAAAGGCTTTCTATGCATAAAAAAAAAAAGATATTTTTTTTTTCCATATGAACACATTATAATCAATTGATAACTTATTTTAATACGTTGGTCTAAATTAAAACAGAGAAAACAGTCTTAGCTTAATAATATATTGATTGCGAACAGAAATTTTTGCCCTGAGTGTATTTTATTTAGGACAACTTAAAAATGTCACAACCATCCTTTAAAAGCTGAGTACCATGAAGACTATCTATCTATCTATCTATCTATCTAGCTATCTAGCTAGCTAGCTAGCTAGCTAGCTTGCTTGCTAGTTATCTAATCTAAAGCTTGGCTGATTCATTGGGTTAGTTTGATTAAAATGAAGGTCGTTTTATTCCTAAAAGATTTAATACGTGTACTGCAGCCATTTTAATCAGTTAAAATGTTATATTAATAAGTTGGTCAGTGGAGAAAAGTGGCTAGAGAAGCTACAGATCTACATTCTGTCTCAATACGTTTGTGACTGAATAAGTCTGATCAGTATTGATTGTTACCTTAATTTTTCAACTTGAGTAAACTTTTCAGATTTTAATATTGTAGTTGGTAATTTACATTTCATGTAGCTACAATAAATTAGTACGTATGTTTTATTACATTAGCAAAATGCATCTTTAAATGAACATTTATTACCTCTCAGCACGGTAGTTGACTGGTTAGCACGTCCGCCTCCCAGTGCAGAGGGGGGAAGATCGAGTCCGGGCTTCGGCCTTCCTGGGTGGAGTTTGCATGTTCTTCACGTGCCTCCGTTGGTTTTCTCCGGATACTCCGGTCTCCTCCCACATTCCCAAGACATGCATGGCAGGTTAATTGGACGCTCTAAATTGTCCCAAGGTGTGGATGGGTTGTTTGTCTCTGTGTGCCCGGCGATTGGCTGGGAACCAGTTCAGGGTGTCCCGCATACAGCCCGAACCCTTGTGAGGAACGAGCGGTTACGAAAATGGATAGATGGATTTATTGTCAAAGTCCTCTTTGCTAGTCTGTAAATAGCGTCCTCTTGCCAGAGGAGTTTCTGTCCACTCGTGCTCGTACAAGCCTGCGCGAGTCATGCACGAGCATCATAGGCTGCATTTACACTTTAGTCCAGACGGACGAAAATCCAGACGAGTCATGACATCATTGGTTTCGATAGCTTTATTACCACACGCGCCTATGCATATATTAGTTGTCTCTACCAAATGATGTCATTTAAAACGTCAAGGTTTCTTTCAAGGGGAGGGAGTTACAGGTGTGCGACGCCCACGGTTTCATTAACGCTTGACTGGATATGCAGAAACAGGTAAACTGCTTAAAATTCCGAGGAATTGCTTTTGTTTTGGCTCTAAATGTGGAGATCTATTGTTAGACACATTTACAGGGAACATTTGGACTCACATTCACACAGGCACTGTGGAACATGAACCCAAAGTGACTGCACTGAAGGCAGGCAAGTGAACCACTACCGTTCATCGAGGGCCTCTATCCTGCATGTTTTAGATGTTTCCCTCATCCACACCCGATTCTAATGATCAGCGTCATTATCATGCTTCCGCAGAGCTTGCTGATGAGCTGATCATAAATGTTTGTTGGGGAAGGGAACATCTAAACATCTTGAGACAGCAAGAGCAATAGATTATTAAAATAAAATATGAGTGCAACTCAGTTTACAGTAAACAAATCATGTTCTTTCCAAACTAACAGCATCTCATAAAACACATTACTTCTTGCCAAAGCCAAAGAGACATATTCTAAAATTGAACCTACTAACTTCACTTTCTGTAGGTCATGCAATAATCCAGCAAAATCTAGGTTGAGCTAAAATCACGTCAAGCTAAAGTACGTAGTTTGCCGCAATCTAGTGGTCAACAGCGGAATTACACACAATCAGGAGGCAGAAAAAAAAAAAAAAAGAAGTTATGAACTGTTCAAGTAATAATCCGTTAACCCGGAGCCAGCCGGTGATGGAGGGTGTACTATATTTATGGCCTCTGTTAAAGATTTCCACCAGCTCCACTGCTGGATACCTATTATTTATACCCGTTTCCTGCATAAACCAAATTTGTGTCACTGATGTGAATTAATTAGTCCTATATACATGTATATTATGTAAAGAAGAACCCGAAAGACCACTGTCTAAAACCATGTGGCTGACCAATCGGATGCAAATCATTGAATTAGAAAAGCGCAAATTCTAGCTTTTGGGTGCAGGAATAATTTCTTCTCTCTCTGAAATTATATGTTGACATACTTTAGTGGAGTTCACCCATGAAAAAATAAATGTAAAAATTCCAGTAATTTTGGGGGGAAAGGTAGTTCAAAAGTGCAAGGTTCCATTTTTTTTTTTTTTTTATGCATCAATTTTCTTCTCTGCATGTATGTATAACTTTTTTTTTTTTTTTTTTGTAATGAGTCAATGACTAGATAAATATTTGATGGAACAGTAATTAATAAGCATGTTATGCAATGTAAACTTTATTTACATGACAAAAATAAAAACAATCACTGACGTAATGCCATGCTCTTTCAACCCCTGGGTAGCGAGAATTTCCTTCCGTGGGATGACAACAGTTGGTTTGAAGCGCTTTTCATGACACTCATTGGCTCTGGACTCATGTCCCAAAGAAAACGTCTTGCTGTTAAACTAAGACATTACATTAGTACATAAAAACAGTATTTACAGGGACTCACAGTGCCCACGCTAGTGATGAAACTGTTTACGACAGCTTGCTAAACGGCAATAACATTTCAACTCTAAATGATCCTCATCGTTAATGTGCTTAGCTGTGCGTGGACTGTCCCACGGCGAGAGAACGGGGGACTGAAGTGAGTGACAAAAAGCGGGTTACGGTACGTTTCACGTAAATAACAAAGGTGTGTTAACGAGTACAAACACAATCATAGTCTGTGTCCATTCATTCCTGTGGCGTTTGTGGAATGGGGTGCGGGTATCCCTGACGTTAGCCCTCGGGTGGCAGATGCTTGGTCTTTGGAGCTTCAAGTACAAACGGCTATCAGGTGGGTGAAGCGCTTGAGCTGACCAAAAGTAATATAAATGAGTCAATAAAGTATACACAACTTGAATTTACAAGTTTGTATCTATTGGCCACTCAAAATTTAGCGCGTATTCTTATAACTATTGCTAAAATCAGCTCTACTGTATCTGTATTAGCCTGAGGGAATTTTGTTTACTAGAACATTGTCAACTATTTTGAGAATTAACGTAGCCTGTAATTAGATTGTTTTACATATCTTGGGAATATTGTGATACTGCGCTTGGTTGCAATCAGTCCAGGGTTCAACCATGATTGGCAACAGCTCATCCACAACCCTCGTAAGGACAGGTGGTGTAGAAAATGGATGGCTATCCTAATAGCGATAATATCGTTCCATATCGAGTCCACGCACAGCACAATCGACTTTAACACATACCGATATGGCTCTGCGTATTATGAATGGCGACAATACAAGACTAGGGTTGACTGTGCAACTTGTCATCCACAGTAAAAGCAGTGGTTATACAGCCTTTAAACACCAAAAACCTGTTTAAGAGAAAGTCTGGCAACTTTTTAATTAATAGAATAAAAACAAGAAGCACTCCCCTCAGTTGAGAGCGCTGTCAATTCTGAGACATCAATTTGCATACAATGTAACTCAATGCAGCTTTAGTAGACAGATGAACATCTTTAAAAAACAAACAAAAAACCTTCAACTGGGATTTCTACTGGAATTAGAAGACATTTTTTATACACAAGTGGTGTTTAGGTACCAAATGCTTCTTAGGTCCATCTAATGAGAGCAGGAAGAGAACCGCAAAACGTGGATGCCAGTCGCCGCCAACAGACACTTGCGGAGTTCCTACTCCCGATTGTTCTTCTTTATACGCTCCAGACGTTCCTTCAGGTCGCCCACGTTTGCCGCTGGCGAGGCCGAGCGGATGTGCGCGTTGGACGGCGAGCGGGGCTGAGCGTTGTGCTCCTGCTGATAGAGCTCCCTGGACTCTTTGAGCTGCGACAGCTTGCTCTGGAGCATGTCGGTGGACGAGGCCACCGACGGCTTGGATGACAGCAGAGAGGAGATCGGGGCTCTCTGTTGCGGCTCGTCATCGCCGCTGTTACCGATGCTCTGCAACAAATGTGCAAAGATAACTTTTCAGTCCAAAGACTAAATTATAGGGCATATTTCTTAGGTGGGATTCCCTGCAAACGACAAAAAAGGTATTGCCTCGCTTGACTCAAGGTCAGTGTTCACAACTCCACCTTAACAGACTGTTCCAACACAACACCATCATTCAAAAATTTGCTTAGAATTGTGGGGAAACAGCTTGTTTTCATCATGGTCCTGGTTGAGAGGCTGCATTAAAGCCTTCTGTATGCTAACATTTAAAAAAAAACAAAAAAACGGGACCCTTAATATATTTAAAATAGAACGTATTTATACGTTTTGGGGACCAAATGAGTTAATGAAAACCATTTGAAAACTGCACTTTGCCTTGTGTTTTCTTTTGGACTATTTGGCTTAATGTGACTGATTTGATTTAATTGTGACAAATATGCAAAAAAATAAATAAATAAACTTTCACACCACCCTTTATGGTGTCTAGATAAGTTCAGTGCAGCATGTTAATTAAGTCATATACAAATTATGTTCATATATTCGTTTAGTTAAATTTTGTCAACTTGTAGTTGACGCTTCAAAGGCTGCAAGTCAAAGTGTTTCGTGAGTTAACTCTAAAGTACATAAACTTTCATTCATATTAATTCATGGTTCAATTGCCTTGAATTTTGGAGTACAAGCCTAACATCTAAGACAAACATTTATCTATAATAAATCTGAAATTCTTTAATGCAATAGAATTTTTTGCTTGTGCTAGCTAAAAAAACAATCAAAACAGGTGCATGTGAACTCTTGGAGCAACTTAACGAGCCAAGACAATGACATTTGTGACGATTGAGCTAAGGCTTTCATCCGCAACTTTGATTTGACTCACCCTGATGTTTTCCAGGCCTTGTCTCTGACGTAGAATCTTGAGTCTCTCGTAGTAGACGGCCGGCTTTAGATCTTCGTCGTTACTGCTCAGATTGTTGTCAGCAGCATGCTGTGCAATTACTGCAGAATGACACATCAGTTGACAGTTCTGTGCGCGGACAAAGCTCAGGAACACGTTTTGTCTATTTCCTCACCTGTTGGGTTTTGAATGCGAGGTTTGCCCTCTCGCTCCGACTCGATCATCCGAAGCCCTCGCTCCACATAACTCTGGAAGAACGGGGTCGTGCTCTTCAGGAAGGGCTCAAGGTCCATATCGGTACACTTCTGTTTGTACTCGTACAGCTCTGTCAAGCCCTGGTGACATTCAGGTACAATTTTTAAATACATGTGATTACTGATGCTCCAATATCTGGAGATTGTACAGTGTCAAGCTGAACTGCTGCCAAAACGATCACTGACCTCTTTAGTGTTCTCCTTGGAGCCGATTTTCTTGAAGATTTCACTGAGAATGTCTCGGACCTTTGCCTTTGACATCCCGTCCTCCTGGGAACAACATTTGATTTTCGATGCTGAATGTTCAAACTTGAACTTTCACAAATTATGTTACTTCAAACTTCATAAGGTTCAAAGTGTCTTTTCTTTCAGTTAATTAGTGCTGTGATTTTGCTTTTTGTATTTTATGTCAGGCGCCTCAAAGATGTTGAGGCAATGATTTAGTTTAATTTACATTCAAATAATAAATGTATGACGATATTTTTTTTTTTAGCAGCAATAACTCAAAAGTATTCATACCATCAGCTATTTAATTATACGCACTGAAAATGGAATATCCGTTGTAAATTGGATATTTTACAATCATTTGCATTAAGTGTGTTACTCACCACATGCAGACTACCCTTCTCGCTACTTCGGTCACTCTTGCTACCAAACAGGTTGCCCGATTGTTTGACAGACCGTCTCAAATAAGCCTCTAATTCAGACTCATTTCGGTTCTCAATCATTGAAAGGTGGTCCAGGATCTGTCGATTAAGAAAAAGATCAGTAACTACATTTACAAAAACAAAAAAAAGCTTGAACATTTGTCATGGTTAAAGTGACATTTACAATATACACAGTATTCTTCCGCTATTACTGATCATTTTTACTGGTACATTTAATGCTGTACTAAAACAAAATTTCACTTCAATGGCAAATGAGTCTGGAAGAAGGAAAAAAATCTCGTGTTCATGAAGGTTTGTTACCTTAACCCCAGTAAGCTTGCAAAGCGTGTGTAATAGAGTCTTGAGGGTTCTGTGTGGAACGTCATTCTTGAGCTGCTTAAGTTTCTCTTTGGGGAAAACCTTCATGATGTTGTGGACATCGAACAAAATCCGATCAAGGTTGATGCTGTTGATGGTCTCCGGGAGGTGGCGAATCAGCCTCCACAGGCACTGTTGAGTAAACACACGTCACATTAAGCTTTCATTTCCGTTTAAGCATCGACACTTCCAGTTTCTGCAACGTCAGATGAGACTTACCTTCATCACCAGTTCAGAGAACATGGGAGACCCGGCTATTGGGACCAAAGTGTCTTGAAGCATCACAAGCAGGGCACTGCACACAGTCATACATTTTCAGTAAAAAAATAAAATAATAATAATAGATTAAAACAAAAAAAAAACAAAAAAAAAAGTACATACATACACGAAAATATCAAGTTTAACATGAATCTCTATCTCAATCTTAAAAATACTCTGTTAATATCTAGGGCTTATTTACCTAATTATGTTGGTCTGGTCAGATTTTTCCAGCACTTTGACTACAAGCAGGTTCACAGATCTGATGACCTGCTGGCCTTCCTCGGTGTCCTCCACCCTGCTGTCCAGGATCAGCGTTATCAGGCCATGCATCAGGTCCTTCAACACACCCATGGATGCTTCTCGCGCCAAAGACTCCAAGGAGAATAACTGAAAGGCAAGAATAAAGAGATACATGAACACTTCCAGTTTTCCACCTCTGGCTCATCCAATAAAATTTTATGTGGGAGTTACTCACAGACAGCATATTGCCAAGGATGCAGCTATATAGTTTAAATATAACCTTCTTGTCCAACCTGTCATCTGCCATGTGGGTATTATAGATGAGCCGCAGCTGCATGATGGTGGCAATGAGGAACTGGTCAATGTGTCCTGACATGACCTCTGCCTTGTTCTCCTGCCACAATACTTCATCAATCTGTGAGGACAGACCCATTTTTCAGCATCATGCATTGATTTATTACTTCAAAGTTTACAACAGATACTTTTTTTTCTTAAGCTATTTGGGTAATTAGTGCTTCAATTTGCACTTGCACTGAAAATTAACGATGCTTGCTGTGTGGCAATGTGACCAATCGCGGCTCACCTGTTTTCTGGGTTTGGTCATGTCACAATAATAAACAGCCATGATTGGTCATTACCTGTGCTCTGAGCACACGTCGTTTTCGGTCAACAGCAAGGGGCAAAATGTGTTTTTAACTCATTCACTCGCAGCCATTTTCACATAAGCAATCCCCTTTGCTCCCAACTGTTTTACTGGATTTTGACCAATTTTGCAAGGCCCACAGAATAGTGTTCTATTGCTATAAAAACATGGACCCTACCAAAAGAAAGATTAAAGTCTCTTCTTTCATCAGGAAAAAAAAAAAGCATTTTTCTATCTTTTTCCGTTTTGCAGCAATTAGCATTAGACTATAGCTAAGTTTCCTCATTATTCACAAATCAATTTAGAATTGTGAGTAATTGAGCTTGTTTTCAAGATGGCCCTGGTTGATCTCATATCTGCTGCCACCTGCTGAACGTTTTTGTAATTAGTACCATAGCGTCACCCGTTCTCTGCAGTTGAGAGGCTGCATCAAAGCCTTCTGTATGCTCTAGCATAGGGGTCTCCAAGTTCGGTCCTTGAGAGCCCCTATCCAGCCTGATTTCCATGTCTCCAACCTTCAGCACAGATGAATCTAATGATCAGCTAATCAGCAAGCTTTGCAGAACCCTGATAACGATCCCGATCATGAATCAGGTGTGTTAGTGGAGAGAAACATGGTTAACAGGCTGAATAGGGGCTCTCGAGGACCGAACTTGAAGACCCCTGGTCTAGCATTAAAAAAAAAACAAAAACCGTATAGATACGTCTTTGGGACACTTAAAACATTTCAAATAGAACACATTTATACGTTTTTGGGAGCAAATGAGTTAAGATATAGATTGTACAAGGAAAAATAGACAAAACAACCTGAAAATGGCTGCATCTCTTTAAATCAGGGGTGTCAAATATACAACCCTTGAGGACAAAAACTGCAGTTTTTCAGAATAATTAACTGTTGTTGCTAATTTTACTCACTGCGGGTTACACTGATGACCTCTTAACTGACATTTGGAAATTTAGCATTTACTCAGGATCTGATGCAAAAATCTGGTCCTCATTTTTGTTAAGAAATTGATGAAAAAAAAATCAAAATTATTTGCACCACAAAAACAGGTAATATTTTGACCTGTCATTATTTTTTAGCTTATAAGGCCCACTTCAGATCAAATTTGGATTTAAGTTACCCCTCTATTAATGAGTTTGACAACCCTTCCTACTTTAAATGCAGTGAAGCCTCTGCAGTCATAGCTGTTGCAATAACCCACACAGTGGAGGGCAAGTGACCTTTACCTGCGCAAGGGCCTGTATGCTGGTGTTAATGTCCCCACTGGCCACCTGAGAGATGACAAAGTTGATAGTGGACGCAGTGCTGTTGTGGAGATCATCAAAGTGTGGGGAAATAGTGCGCATCCTGGTGAGACGACACAGCGGCATTGAAATCAACAACTTGCGAGTCCAAGATCTGTTCTACACGCATCTTGTGCACATCAGGTAAACTTACTTGGGCTCAGGGATCACAATGGGCTCCAGCAGCTCATCCAGTTCGTGTTGGACAAGGTCCGGCAATTCGGTGACTCGACTCAGGTCCATCCCAATCATATCCAGGTCTAATTGGAACTTCTTGGGGATGGGCATTTGAGAGGACTCGCTGTGCTGGGCGTTCTGGCGGGCTTGGCTGGGGAAGAGAACTGTATGTAAGCCTAAGTGATAGGGCAGTGTGATCATTTTTA
Organism: Festucalex cinctus; assembly: GCF_051991245.1. Lineage (NCBI taxonomy): Eukaryota > Metazoa > Chordata > Actinopteri > Syngnathiformes > Syngnathidae > Festucalex > Festucalex cinctus. The sequence goes on along the minus strand of NC_135413.1, from coordinate 18,269,343 downwards.
TTTTAGTGATTTTGAGTTATTCTATTATTGTCTGTTATTTCTGTGCAAGTTGATGCAAGTTATTGGTGGGGGGGAGGGGACTTGCTGGGGAGAGGGAGGGAAAAAAAAATTCTGGTAGCAAGCAAGACAAATACAGAAAACTCCAGAATTGGGATGGGGGAGCTACATAATTTGTTCCAGGTATAGAATGGTCTCGGTTTAAAAATGAGCCCAGATGTCTAATTCCTTATGTCAACTTCACCTGTTGCTAATCCTCAACTAGCCAACACCTAAAAGTATTGAATTTTGACAAAGACATTCCTATACTCTCAGAGCAGTAAATGCTGCCAATGAGTGATTTAACTACTTGAAATTATTATTGTGTGCAACTGAACCCCTAATTTTACATATATATAATGCACACACTTTAGGAATCAGCTTTATCATTAGAGGCACCACAGCTACACATGGTGCAAGAGAATTGTTACATGTTTAAATATCATTAGCCAAAATGAACTTCTATATGAAACTAAAGTTTTGGCATTTTGATTATGCTGCACAACCAAAAATGGATGATGATTGGAATTGAATACAGAAAAATTGATAGTTTGCATTGCACCATCTATTGAATGAGGCAAATCCAAATGATGGTGTCCTTTCACATTAGGATGCTAAAATATTTTAAGTTCCTTGCAAAGGACACAGACACAAGAGGAGCAGGAGGAAGAGTTACTCACATCCTATAAGTGCGATACATAATTCTGCTCCGGAGAGGAAGGCAGGAAGAATACAGAAAGGAGGAAATCACAGGGGGGAAAAAGATGAGGAGTTAAGAGACATGCAAGCAGCAGGCCCGCTTCGCAGCCAAAAGACACACAAGGTTTGCTTTCACTGTCAGATCCTGTCTAGTAGTAAGTGCCATATATGGACAAAAGAATTAAATTGGGCCATGACACCTATAGGAACTCAAGTAGAGAATTATGCAATTGGTCATTCATGGCACAAATGTCCCACTTTAGGCTCTGGTGACCTACTTGAGTTTGTTGGGGTCTTCCTGCGAGGACTTGCGAAGGAAAGTGCCATTGGGGTTAGCTGGGTGATCTCTTTGAGAGCGCTCATTTGCACTCTGCTTGACTGGAGTAGCAGCCGTCTTCTTCATTGCCGAACGTTTGATCCTCTCTTCCAACATGCTCATATCTTTATCCGACAACTGAAAATAATGGATGGGCAACATCAATTTTGGAGTTGAGTTTTAAATAGCTTTGACTATTGCACTCCTCACACTTACGTTTCCTATAAGTTTATACACTTGGTCTCCACAGACGTTGTACACGGCCACTACCGTGTTTAGAGCAGCATTTCGGACGGAAGTGTCTCTATCACCGATATGAACTGCGATCTCTTTCAGAGACTTGGCTGGAGTTGGTTGGCATACATTCAGTCCATAGCCTTCTATTAAAGAACCCAACTCCTCCAGACATTCTTATGACATAAATCCAAAAACACAATATAAGAAAACATGCACTCACAGTGAGCAATACATTTTGAATAATTTAATGCAATGAAAATGGAAGATTACAGCGACTCACCAGCTCTTTGTTTGGAGTTTTTGGACTTGGTGCCATCCATCAGGTAAGGAAAGACCTTGGATGCAGGGTAAACCTTACATAGCATGGCCAATATTGCCCGAGCATCTTTGCGAACCACATCCTTAGACTCTCCAACCTTAGAAAAGAACATTGAGGAACCTAGACTTAAACACCATTCACAGAGAAAAGGCTTGTGTAGCCATATGTAGTGCATGCTGACCTTGAGTAGAAGGTACGGGACAAACGAGTTTGCCTCATACTCAGTGAGATGATAGTTCTCTCTATCGAGCATGGCAAAAAGCAGCTTCAAATACTCCAGCACCTTCATGAGGACTGTCGTGTTGGTGTCGAAAAAGCGCAAGGTGAACCACTTAAGAATTAAGTCCAGACAACTTATGGTGGCATCACTCTCACTCTCCAACCTCTGTCAAGTAACACAAGTGAAGTGGCTGCTTAGTTTATTCACAGTGTGATCTATGCATGCAAGGAAATAAGGGCCTACAGTCTTATGTATGCCTGAAATTTACATGAAAAAAAAAGTGACATCACGCATGCATTCTCACCTCAATCATGACACTAATAGCCTTCACATGTCTCTGGAAGTCAAGATGGAAGAGTTCATCCTGGAGCCACTTGGCAAAGCAGGTAGACATCTGAGTTTTAAGCTGTTCCAAATATTCATCTCGAGGAGTGATGAAGTTCCACTTCAAAATCTGATAGATGGATTAGATATATACAGATACTTTATTAATCCCCAAAGTGGAAATTCAAGGTGCACACCCATATACAAAGCAAAGTGACAAGAAAAGGACAAAAAAAAACAAGTTATTAGCATAATTTAGCAATAGTACCAAAATGCATGTTAACAAGATCTCTTTGACAATGAAATGGCGACCGATACAAATCTTCCAAGTCCTGAAGCACATTGAGAGGAATCAGTCACTGTGACTTATTCTCTGAGATGTTACAGTGTCATGCCTCCTCATTCCACTCTCCACCAGTGCTCCGATGGTCCAACTACCTCCATCACTGACACACAAACTTGACCACTTTGTCGAGACGGTTCCCCTCCTTACTTGTCACGCTGTTCCCCCACCACACCGCAACAAAAGACATAGCACTGATGAAAACTGATTTAAAAAAAAAAAAAAAAAAAAAAAAAAAAAAAGGTAGCGCATTTCATTGCAGACATCAAAAGAGCTTAACTTTATGTAAAAGAAGAGTCATTCGCATGTTCCTACCAGTGCAGTTTGTGATCCAGGTGGACACCAAGATATCTGTCAACACTCAACTAGGGCTGTCATGATTAGTCGACTTGTTACCCCGGGTTTACACCGGATGCGGTTGCAGTGCGGTTGCGGTGCGTTCCGGCGACGCAAGCAATTAGATTCCATTCATTTGAATGGTGCAGTTTACACCGCTTGCGGGTGCGTTGCGTGTCGACTGCGTCTCAGCTGCGGCGTACCGCAGGCCTTCCGCAAGGATAGACCTATTTTCTATTTTTGCCGGATGCCGCAGCGGTAGGCCTCCGGCAAATGGCAAGCTAGCACAAAACACATCGAGCGGGACAGGAAGACCGACACAGTTTCAAAATAAATTTCCGGTTACCTTTCAGAATAAAACACTCGCCAGCTCCTATTTCGCAAGCTTTTCAGCAAAACGTGACGTGGGCGTCGCCGGGCCATGTGCTCATTCATGGTTTAGACACCAGCAAACATGGACGAGGAGAGGTTTATATTGGAGGTGGAAAACCACAAAATAATATATGACACGGCACATCCTTTTTATAAGGACAACCAAAAAAAGGATGCTGCATGGAATCTCATAGCAGAAGAAGAAGAAGAAAAGGTTAAATCATAAGAAGTCCACCTCTCTTTCTGCTTCTCGGTTGAGCACAGACTTTCTGTATGTTTGTCGTTGTGAAATGCCACATGATCGCGCGCGCGCGGTCCCGCGAGACACGTTGGGAACTGGGCGGCGACGGAGCTGCCGGACCGCAGCTGTGCGGAGCCGGTGTGGATTGACCAAAAAATTGACGCGTCCGGAGCACGCAGTCAAGACGCACCGCACCGCAACCGCACTGCAACCACATCCGGTGGAAACCCGGGGTTAGACTAACTCTGGGGGTGGGGGGCCTCTGACTGGCAATAGCACAGTACCAGAGGCCACACTTCCGAGTCTGACATACTGTGGCCTCTCTGCCAGGTAGTTTGTAACCCACTTCTACCCTCAATTTCACATGTTTCGACCTCAGAATCTGCAGCTGGATGATGTTGAAAGCACTCGAGAAATCAAAAAACATAAGCCTCACATAACCGCTCTTGCCATTTAGAAATGAGGACACCAATAACATGTACAGGATGACGTCCTCCACTCCCGTGTTCTCCAAATAGGCAAACAGCAGCAGATCTGCCTACTGCAGCTGCGGTCCCAGGAGACGGAGGAAGAGCCTCTCAAGGGCATCAAGGCCACTGGTTTATAATCTTTGACGCCGGGTGGCCTCCCCACCATAGGCACAGGCACGATGCAGAAGGCTTTCCACCAAGCTAAATTCAGGTGTTACATTCTACTTATTAAGGTTCCAGAAACTATATGTTCTCTGTTTAAATGATACTGATCACATTATATTTCACATTTTGTACAGCAAATAAGAGAATTACATTGGTGCTGGAGTGTGTTTTCCCATTATCTGAATAGGATTTTCCTCAATTGTGAGTGAAATACTAACAGATAGACGTTATCTGCTCCCTTGATTATAGTAAGGTACCTTCAGTTGCTTCTCCTCTTTAATCCTCTGCTCCTTAGCATTGGGGACAAGGATGAAGAGAGGCCCAGACCTATCCTCATCATCTTTCATGCCTTTGGGAACTGGCTTCTTGGTAGCCGTACTCTGAAAGCGAGACAAGGCCTAAATGTCAGACATTTTTAATACTAATACTCAGTTGAACACAAATGTATTTGTTGTATAAAAACCATGGATAAAGAAAAACGTATGACAGATCAAACAAGTTGAAAATGACGAATGACAATTAGTTCTTAAACATGCAGCAATTCATTTCATGCAGTGAAGTGATATGAAAACGGTGATTGTTCTTTTCTGTAAGCATGCAGGTCTTATTTTGTCAGAAGGATGATATTTAATTAAAACTGATGTGCGGATGGGTTAATAAGTGTTCACCTAAGAGAAAAGTGTATTAGTTAGATTAAACATTTAAAAATAGTAACACCACCATTAGTGACTATATTCTCAGGAATGAATGGACAATGTAAACACCAGGCCAAGGGTCATGATCAACGTTAAAGCTCAGTGCACACTGATTAGTCTATCAAAACTTTTCTAGGTTTACTGCACTATTCCTCATTGAAAACAAAGAAACATTTGATTAGTGGTAGTTGTGCAACAATTGTCTCATCAGGAGCACATCTGTTCCACATCTACCTGTTGACTGCCAGCAGCAGTCTTCCCTTTGATGAGGGGCTTTTTATTAGCATTACTGTCCTTGTCCTTTGAGGGAGTGATAGGGTCAGGTTCCTCAGGGGGAGAGGGTTGCTGAGCGAACAGACAAAACCAAATAATGTTGATAAAACAGTCAAGAACTAACTGGGGGGTGACAGATGATACACACAAACATACAAAATAACCAAATGTCTAAACCAGGGGTCATCAACATGGTGCCTTTGGGCAGGGAACCCCCATAGACCACGTGAGTAGTCTGTGGGACAGTTCTAATAATAGCTCACCAGTAAGCTGTGTCTAATTTTTCTGGCGTAATTTGCAACGTAACCAAAATCATGCAAAACCAGTGGCCGAGAAACTCAATTTAATGAGTTTCTCGGCCGTAAATTATGCACACAAAAAAATGTGCACTGTGGAGTGGATGTTTGCAAATTTAGTTGGCCCAAAACCAATTGATTAGCACCATGTTTCGGAACCTGTAATGGAAAAAAGCAACTTAACAGATATGAGAACTTCAGTACAAAGAGAATCTGCGTGAAAACCAAAAACACTGAGGGGCATAGTCACTAAAGGTTTGCGTCGCCTTTGCACGGCGCTAACCGGTAAAAATGGAGCAATCCGGGAGCTCTTAATTCACTAATGCGCTGCCAACCAGATTGCGCCACGGTGCGCCGGTGTTATTTGCGCATATGTAAATTAGGTAATTTGCATACATTTGACGCTAAACATGCCACCCCAATGCAAATGAGACTCATTGATATAGAGCATCTATTCACTAACGCCAGCGCAAAAAGCCACGTGTGACGCAAATAATGTTTATGGAAAGCATGTATTAACCTGTCGCAACCTCGATCCCGGGATCATGACAGCAGTGCATGCCATTTGCGGCACAACATGCACGGCGGAGGGAGGGAGGGAGGGAGGGAGGGAAGGAAGGAAGGAAGGAAGGAAGGAAGGAAGGAAGGAAGGAAGGAAGGAAGGAAGGAAGGAAGGAAGGAAGGAAGGAAGGAAGGAAAGAAAGAAAGAAAGAAAGAAGGAAAGAAAGAAAGAGAAAGAAAGAGAAAGAGAGAAAGCGAGCGAGAGAGAAAGAGAAAGAGAGAGAGCGAGAGAAAGAGAGCGAGAGAAAGAGAGATTTTTCTATGTTCGTTTAAGACACATAACGTAACCCGGGCTGATCGGCAATGGCGGGGAGGCATTTTACGATCATTTTTTTCGTGCCAGATTCATACTGTACGCGAATTCCAACCTTTGAAAATATATTTTCAAAAAACGATTGCAACAATAATTTGTACTTTATGAATGAATGACCTCGTTTTCGTCCTCTGCTTTGTACAGCTTAATGGTGCTATAAACGCTTACGAAAACCTAGCTGTTAATCCAACGCCACAGCGTCCACACTGTCAATTTAAATAGTCCAACGGCAAACAAAATTTCCAATGATTTTAAACTACAATCAATAGAATTATTCCAGTTTGTATATTTCCACATTCAACGCCATACATAAGGTTTATACAGTACTACAAATGAATAAACAATTTTTCCGTGAATATCGTGGCCAAACAGACTGAATGGTGCAAAATAACAGATGGTTGGACTTAAAAGCAGACATTTTACTTCATGCTCAGATTTCAAAAACATTAAACGAAATGAATACCACAAAGAAAAACCCAAAAAACACAAATTGCAGTATAATTTGTTTAGACATGTGTTGATACAGACATACGTACCTTCCTGGCAGCTACTCCCCCTCTGACCTTTTTAGCTTCAGGTTTATTTTCGGCTATATCATCACTGACAGTCGGAGACCTGGAGGCTGTAACAAATAAAACATTTGTCAACTACACACAGAGCGGACTATTTTACCTATATAGCACCATACATGTGAATCTAGCCATAAGTGTGAATCTAAAAGACAGCACATTTCCTAAAGACATACACGCCACAAATGTACTAAATTGTAACATACTGACTTTACCTTATTACAGCAAAATTATATGGCGAATACCAGTTACAAAGCAATGTCATTCAGGTATATCGAGTACTGTATTTTACAGTTTAACAGTAAATTGCAATAACATTTGGAACCTTTAGCTAATTATCACTTTATTTAGTGTCCAGATTATCTATAAAATAGAAGCAGCAGGTACCAATAAATCTAGTTAGTTAAAAAAAACAAAAAAACAAAAACATTTCTTCTTTTATAACTGATCATTTTGGTCACTATAATCATGATACCAAATTCGGGTTTATATCACTTCATCCCAAGTTAATACACTGATACACAATAGTTAATACACATTTATTGAATGAAACAAACCTGCTCTTGTCTCCGATGGGCCTTTTGCGCCTCCAGTTTTGGCGGGAGCAGCTTGTTTAGCTGGCATTACTGCTCTGGCCTTTTCTAACATGGCTACAACCTGGTCTTTAGAAGCTGGCTAATGTGAGGCAAGGATAGGCACATCAAGTATTATAGGACATGTAACAGTTCAAAAAATAAAATAAAATGTAATGCAAAGCTCAAAAATAATTTTCTAGTACCTTGAGTTTGCCCGTAGCCTTGGTCATCTTGTCATAGCCAAGGTGCATCATAAATGTGGGGAGAGTATCCTGAGCTTTCTTCCTCACATCACCGTTTCGGTCTTCTAGGCACGCATATAGATTGGGGATGCAACCCATCAGATCCCCTGGCACAGATCTCAAGGTGGGTAACTTCTCAGCTAACCAGCCTAGCAACTTTGAGAGGATGGAAATAGTTACATTATGGAAGAAATATAATAGATGAACTAATAATTACATTAAGAGCCATTTGGCTATTTGTATATGAGGAATTATTTTTTTTCTAAATATTTTTTTTTTCTTAGAGGTGATTTTGCCCCTCCCATTTTGTCCATTACATACATTACTCTCAAGTCTGTCAAATTCTCTATACCTCTTGACGTAGAAAGGGATTTTCCTTCTTTAATTCCTCTGAGAGTTCCTCCCCCTCCAGCCATTCTTTCATCCCAGTCTGATCCACCCAGGCCTGCAGAGTGGCCATTGCAGCTGCCCTGACGTTGACCTACAAACAAAACTTGTTCACTAAGAGCACATACTGTATATGGACAGTCAATGCAGTCTTAATCATGATTCATTTAAAAAAAAAAATTAAAAAAAGAAGAAGAAATAATGGACATGAATATTTTGCGCCCTCAGTTTATGTACCTTACTGTCTCCAAGCACTGTGATGATGGGGAAACCTAGTGTTTTAACATGCTGTTTGAGTCCAGGCCCCATGGCTGTGGCAAGTTGCTGCAGGATAGTCAGGCTCTGTTGGACCTAGACACATGCAAACTCATTTTTTAATTCAAGGTTCAAAGAACACTTATTTAAACTATATTATAGCTATGCCCCCTTGGTTGTATTCATAAATTTGTATTGCAGAATGATGTTACTCATGGCAATTGTACTAAAAGTCTCAATTCCAATGAAGTCAGGCTGGTGTCCAAGATGAAAATCAAAAAACAGTATGTAAAAAAAAAAAAAAAAAAATCACGATTCCATTACTGTATTTTCTAAAATCGTTCAGCAATAGTCCATAGTAATTTCCCACTAGTAGCATGTCAATGGGATTTTGCATTGACTTTAGCATTAGCACTGACCATGTTTTTAAAATGAAGCATGTCTTGTATTTAAATATGTAATGTGTCTATTACTTTTTGTTGCCTTTTTGATTTCTTAGTGAACTAAACAGTTTCTTAGTGAATTAAACAACAAAACGCACGCTCAGGGAGGGCAGAATCACGGTGCATTCTGGGTACTTTTACAGGGTTGGGAACTTATACGAAGTTCTGGACTGCTGACAGTTTCTGTGTGTTAATGTATGAATGGTTGAGTTTTAGCTTGCATTTGTAGATGTAGCGATGAACAGTACTTTTAACTGTCAATGGTTTTCTGATGACCCCATGTGGCAATATCTTTTACCCAATGATCCCGATTTTTAATTTAGTGCCGCCTGATCATCGGTCACAGACATTCAATGTTGGTTTTCGGCTATGCCGCTTGCAGGTAGAGATTTCTCCACATTCTGTAAATCTTTCGATGACGATATGGACCATAGACAAAAACAAAAAACATCTTGATTCCTTGAAATTAATTCGAAGGGCCATTCAAGTCAAGTGTGAGCACGGGCCGCATGGGCTGCAAGTAGCCCATCCCTGCTATAAACTTACCAGAAGTTTGTTGGAATCATTGAGTCGTCCTTTCAAGGCCAGCGGGAGCTCTCCAATGTTGGCTGTGATGAATTTTGCTTCCGTGATAATGGCCGCCACCTCTTCAAGACCCTCCTTTCTAGTCTTCCAGTTCTTGTCGCCGATTTTGGAAACCAGATCCGGAGTGATTTTGTCACTAACAGGTGGGACAAAAGGCTGAATTAGTTTGTGTTTAGTTTTCAGAAGTACTGGCAAGGCTTTTGACTGAAAACACTTTGGTTTTCCATTAACTAATAAATATATAAGAGAGCAACAGTTCAGCTAGTATTTACATCTGAAACATTTGATATCAAACACACATTTAGGTGAGCTATATAGTATTGGATGAGATGGAATTAATGTACCGGTAGATTAAAGTGAGTAAGACATGAAATTTAATTTAGAATCCTTTTCTTGCAATAATTGCGTCAAGACTGTGATACACACCATCCAACCTATAACGTCATCTTTTTACATTTTTTTTTAATGACATTGATGAGGTACTAACCCTACTATGCAACTGCTTGTACAAACACCTACCTTGCACTACTTCAAAATGGCAAACTTTAATTTTCAAGTCACCTAATCGATTTTCTGGGCAGTAGGTCCATGATGTCCTGTCCTCCTACATCTTCTTCTTGCTCCTCTGCATTGTCACATTCATCCTGATTTGTAGTCTTCTTGGTTAACCTTGTTGGAGCTGGAGGTGATTGGCCTTGCATCTATGATGCAGAAATACAGAAGAGAAATGAAAGATCGTTTGTTGTATGGTTACCATTGTGAACATTACTAAAAAAAAAAAAAAAAAAAAAAATTTACCTTCTCAAATGCTGCATCTATTTGTGACAGGAGAGCTGGTTTCTCGTCCTCGAAGAACATGCGGAGTGGCGCTCCCATATAGAGATACATTACACCCAGCAGGGTAATTGCCGCTGTCCTAACAGCTGGGTTAGTAGCTCCGAGGGCCGTCTTCACATTGTTGATAAAAGCTTTCACATTAATACTGAGAAAGAAAGATTAGGCATCAGATTCCTTGACATTTTTCCTCTTACTCTTCCTAAAGCCTCTTCAGTTTCGATACAGTCCAGTGAATTTTGTACTCAGAATTATTTTAAGCTACAAATTACAGATACATAAATAAATGTTAATTACCCAGCAAAGCCAAACTCCTTCATAGCATTAGCCAGCCAGTTGAGAGTCTCTGCCTGAATCTTGGGGTTCTTTTGTGCAAATGCCAAGGACACAGCCTATAAAATTGAAAAATAGAAAAATAAATAAATACATAATCATGCAAATACTAATGAAAATGAAACTTCATGAAGCACTTGCAATACAATGTTGCAAGTGCTTCATGAAGCTTCATTTATCCAATCACTCAGTATAGAGTTAAAAAACCTATGCTAACCTGTGGATCATTTTCTGGTAGGGCTGAGTCACAGTCACGTTCATTGGCCATTCTTGCCAACTTAGCGATTACGTCACTAGATGTAGCTATTTTTCAGACTCCTCCAATAACAATGTAAAATAAATAAATAAATATCTAGCGAATTAATTTTTGCTGCAAATCGGAAAAATGTCACATTGTTTTAATTTTGTGATTGACAAAAGAAGCCTGATGAAAGTCAATCACACTGAACATGGCCTCACTTGGCCAACGCTACATGGTAAGAGCCAAAACGACCTGGAGGGTTCGTACTTCGCAGAAGTACTCCCTCTTACTTTTAAATATGGACCATTTTATCATGTTAATGTCTGTTATGAAAAAGATGCATTTTTATTTATAGGTAAAAACCTGTTCGGCAGTCCATGGCAGTGAGCAGGCCTCCCCAATTGCAGTCATTCCTTCCTTGGCGTTCCCACCACATTTGACATCGCCAACCTTGTCCACCAAGCCATCCAAAACTATAGAGGCTGATGTCTTTGAAAACTGCCCACTCTGGGCAATAAGGGCCACAATGTGTAGCTTCATCTGCATGACCTTAAGAAAGAGCAGCCCAAAACATTGGGGTGAATTACAATCACAAATACTAACAAAGATACAGTAAATACTGAATAATTTTAACAGGGTGCTTAGTTTAGCTTGCATTCAAAACTAATTCTGGTCTACATAATAACAGTTACCTGGAAGTTTGTCTCCTTCCAGCCTGGCTTCTTGGCCAGCATTTTAACTAAGGCCTGGCATGGCATCCCCATCTTATCCATAGTCTCAACAGCCTAGAGATAAATATGAATCCATCAATTAACATTCCTTCCACGTCTTACCAGCTTTTCTTTCAGGCAAAAAAAAAGGCTTCAAAACAAATAATTAACCACAGAGCTTAATTATGGTTTTAATTTAAAAAAGTAAAAAAAAAATCGCAAGAATCGACTTGTAAATTCATATCGGGATTAATCTGTATCGAATCGAATCGTGACCTATGAATCGTGATACGGATCGAATCGTCAGGTACTAGGCAATTCACACCCCTACTTAAAATGGCATCATTTCTGAAATAAAGCAAAAGAAAGTACCCTCTGAAATTCCTCCATACTGGCGAGTCTCTCCTTCCAATTAGCTGAGTCCAGCTGTTTAAGACAGGATGCAGGAAGTACTTTGGCTGCCCGCTCTTCACACACCTCAACCTGAAATTAAAATGTGAATGGCAATATGTTATTTATGAGGTGTGTGCGGTTACATGAGGGTGGATTAGATGGTGGGTCACTTCTGATGGATAGTAAACTTATTTTTGACGCAAAATTACTCAAAACCAGATCAAGTAAAAACTGAGTTGGTTACAGGTTGTTACTGGTCAACAAAAGTCTAAAAGAGATTAATCAGACTTACCGACAATTCGCTTTCTGTGAAGTCTTTACTTTCTGTGTTCTTTTTGGGTTTCCCACTGGTAACAGAGACTGGTTTGCCTTTCTTTGGTGGACCGGCAGACTGAAAGAGATTCACAATTTGCAGTTAATGTCAAAATCGGCTCATGATTACAGCAGACCAAGGCTGCGCTCAGACTGCTGGCATATCTGTTTTCAATCGTATTTCTTATCAAATATGAATTTTAGAGCTGAGTGCCCAAATGTCATCTGGCCTTGATCAGACTGGGCCCATCTGACAGGTTGCTGTAGCAACACCATTGAACAGAGGCGTCACCCAGCACATGTAGTGTTTGACGTCATATTATTGCGACATTTTTTACCGCTCCACACTGCCCGACTGGTTCCTCGCAAGTGCGTTAAAAGCTTGTGAGACCGTAAGATGTACAAGTTCGTAGTACAATCACTTTATTTCTTTACGGGACCAGCTTACGCATTTGAGAATGTAACGTAAACTGTCACTGTACTTCTGGTTGCGACTGCCACAGCATACAAAGAACCAGTCGGGCAGGTGGAGCCAATGGGATACTGACATCTCACAGACTGTCCATATACAATATGAAACTACCTCCCAAATGTGGTTTCAATCAGTATCCCAAAAAATAAATAAATTAATAAATAAATAAATACATACATACATAGATAAAATCTGATTTCATGTGCCTTGTTCCTGCTCAGACTTTAAAAAAGCCAACCAGTTTCAATTTGGTTGGGTTAAAAAAAAATAAAAATAAAATAAAAAAAAAATAAAAACTGATTTTGTCTGGCAGGCTGAACTAGGCCCAAGGCACAAATTACAGAATAGGAGAAATCTACAGTCTTGTCAAACATAATGTGTCGATAAAATCTCCCTGTAGGATGCTTGTGGATATTCTCATCCAATCAGGACTCATCCACCTCTCAGGGTATTGAATCGATTGCAACTGGACTGCTCTGTTTGTCTTATCTCACTGCAGTAAAGTGATTTAAGTTCAAGCCGTACTCCGTGATGATAAACAATGAAACAGTGAATACGTTACCTTGCTAGTGGCTGCAGCTGAGGCCTTCTTAGGCGGCGCAAAGGATTTAGTTTGGGCTTCAGCAGCAGGTGGTGCTTTAGAGGTTGTCTTCTTTTCTGCAGCTCCTGCACTCTTCCTCCCTCCTGGAAGTTCTACTTTATCAGCACACTCTTTTATCTGTCAGCAAACAACACAGGACAACAGGGGTCATACAACTGAACAGGGGGCTCTCATTCAGTCAGACTGATCATCGTATGTCACCTTGTCAAGTTTTAGTTTATCCAAATCAGCTAGGTAAGCGTTGACTGCTTTCTCTCCGACCACTTTCATGGCTGTACCCAAAGCTTCAAAAGCAGCATCACGCACCTCTAGAGCAGAGTCATTCACTTGCTGATGGAGAAAGAGATAAGTAACGATCGAGAGAGATACAGACTTATTTTCCTTCTAATGTGCATGTGTGCGCGTACCTTTACAAGGGCAGCACAGAAGGGTTTGAGTACACTCTTGGGCAGTGTGGCCTGAGTACACTGTCTAAATGAGCGGGCCAAAAACAGAGAGGCTTGCTGCTTTATGGAAGGGTTTTTATTATCCATCACGGCCAGGATGTCATCTGACAGATTTTGTAGAGTAGTCTAGGAGAGAGTTACATGCAAAAATTAAATTACAAATCTGACAATAACTCAAACTTCGCAAATTTCCACTTCACAATAAAGACACAGGGGAGCTTAAGTAAAGTACTTCATTAATTCACATTAAAACTTAAGTTGGATGTGGATATATGAGTATTTACAGCAACAGCAGTGTCATGTCATGTCAAGTCGAAGGAAAGTCATTTGAGGTTGCTTTGTCATTCTACTATTTTGGTGCCGTGCGGTTACAATGGAACCAAATATTAAGGCTTAATGTACCATTAATATAACATTTTTCCATGATTAAGATGTGAACCCTGACCCTAAGTAAGACGTTTTGTTGAATATTTTCCCATCGAAAATGGACGTTTAAAAATCGATTCGGCCGCCTATTGAATCGATTCGAGAATTGCGCGATGTAATATCACAATATATTGCCGAATCGATTTTTTTAACACCCCTAGTCACAAATACACAGTATATACACAGTACACAAATTCTCCATTCAGTATGGATGAGCACTGGAGCTGAGCAATGATTGTCGCTCACAAAATTACTATCGCACAATTTATCCAATAGTACATATGAAATTGTAAATATGATTGTAATGTATTGTTAAAGATATATACTGTACTTTTGTGTTGACAGTATCCAGCAAGCAACTGTGTCTTACTGGCATAAACCCAGTAATTGATTTTATTGTCTACAGTGTATGTGAAAGCTTCTGTGCATTTGATGAGCTGTACTTTCACCATTGGCACATTACGCCACAGCACTTTAGAAAACTGCCACAAAAACAGTGGCCAAGACTTGCCACTCATGAAATGTTATGGCTCAATCCCATGCTGCACTCCTGCTCCCATCCCGGAGCGGTCTCTCTCTGGGCATAGGAGGAAATGCTTTCATTTGGAGTAGGAGGACTTTAAAGATAAACATTTCTTCTGAAAAACTCAAGTTCAAGGTGGCTCATGGTGTGTGTGTGCCATTCAACATAAAAACAGTTTCTTCTACAAAGTAACCTAGATTGACAGATATTTAACAAGGATCACAAGTAACAGAACTATCAACTCTACTGTCCTCTCTGCATATTGATTTCATTGAATACTTTTATTGACAAAAATAACTTCTATTTTTTTATAATTATGTTTCCTCAGATGGTTAAATGAGACATGCGGTGCATAGAATGTTTGCACACTTACAGTAAGAAAAATGGCATCGATGGCCTCTTGCAGGACTTGGACAACCTGAAGCTTCTTCTCTTTGAACTTTTCCAGTATAGTGGGAACAACCTGCGGAGTGGGGGAAATTGCACCTCTTATTTAGGGATAGATACTTTTCTCTCGTAAATCTGCTGTGGTCTTTGAATGTCAAACAATTGCAGGTATATGCTTCCCCAAATATTTGCTTTAAAATTTGATTTTTTTTTTTTTTTAACAACTTACCTGCCCTGCATATGTTCCAAACTTCTTCCTGAGACCGGAGGCCAGCCCAGCCAGGCATTTAGCTGCTACTGCAACTAGCATGACATTAGTATCTTTCCCCACGACCTACGACACATTAGACAGTACTGTAACTCAATTGTCCATCCTCCAGTGACATAATACCACCAGTCAGGCAGAAATTGGCCATTCATTTTTCATTAATACTCCAGTTCATTGTCATAAAATGACTCAATGAATGATGGAGACAACTGGACAAAGTACCTTCTTGAGTGCTCTAACAAGATCTCCGTAGTCCCCACTCTCCAATTTTGGCTTCTTCGACAGAGATTCAACAGCTTCCAAAGCTTCTTTCCTCTCCTGCCACTTTTTAGCTTCCTACAAAAACAGAAAAGGAGGTTCACAATTAAAATGGAGTTAAAAAATGCATAGATAAAACTTAATACTTTTGGAGAGTAGATGACCACTGCATACAATACAGTTAAGCATATTACTAGTACACTCACAATTTTATCATAAAAGTCTTTGGGCAACTTGGTAAGAATGTCCACAGCTTCCATCAGGTCATAAGGATCCACTGTTGTTGCAGTTTCCTCCTCTTCCTCATCTGCAAAAGGTGAGTTAAAAGAGGAGCTTGGTTTATCAAATGAATTTTTTTTTGTTTTTTTTTTGTTTTTTTGTTTTTTGTTAAATCACCTTTGGATGTACTACTTTCCACCCCCAAAAAATAGCACATACTGATTTTTTATTTTTTTTGGCTCGTTTCTCAAGAAGCTTCATTTGCATTTAAAAATCTCCAAATGTTTCGATTAAAATATAAATACCAGACACTTCTCCTTGTGCTTGTTGTTGTTGAAACTTGGCCTTCAGATCTTGCTGGGAGCGCAGGAACCTGCTTTGCTTGGGTGGGCTTGACGGCAGCTTCACCCACTCCTCTTCAAGCTCCTTGAGCTGCAGAGAAAGCACAGTCAGTCATTTACTGCACTTGTTAACACAGTAGTTTCAGCGAGTATGTATGTTTCCAGAGATGAGCCATGTCCTACCAGCACAGAGTTGATATTCTGCAGTGAAGGTCTCAAAGCATCTCGGATCCATTTGTAGATTTCTACAGCAAGCATCTTTGCCTCGTCTCTCACCGCCTTCTCTCTGGATTCAAACTGCTTGGGTAAAACCTTTACTATTGGTTTCAAAGTCACAATTTTGGATCCAAACTCACTGAAAACAAAGAAAAACACATGGAAATGATGAATGTATGCAAGTTATGAGAATTGCAATGTTTCAAATAGATGCTCGTCACATATTCTGAGTAGATTCAAGTTCAGCCAATTTACCTTCACAATACTCTCAAATTATTCTTGCAAAATGCATGACAGTAATTTTCATAAAATGTTTACATTATAGCGATTTTTCTACAGGGGAAAGTAGCACTGACCTGAGAGCCTTCTTGAGAGTCTCAATACAGGCCACAACTATCTTGGGATTCTTGTTGTCCAGCCCCTTCAGAAGTTCATCCTGCACCACCTCAGCTTTTTCTATTTCGATGTACATCAGACAGATGTCTATTCCTAGCTCCTTAGCCCGGGCCTTTGGCTGGTTAAACACTTTGGTCACCACCCCAGACACCACGTCACCTGTTGTCCTGCAAAAATGAAAAATGCTCTATGCCAGCACTCGCAAGATCTAATAATAAATATATAAGCATAAGAATATGCATGACGTTCTCTGTTCATACACGGTTCAACATTAATTGTGGCTCCACTACCTACGATCAGATCGGGACACTAAGTCACCGTACATTTCCGATGTTTAAAAATGTCACAGAAGTGCATTTTAGGATTTGGACCTAAGGATGCGTTGGAGAGGATTTTTCAGAAAGTCAAATCTCCTTTATGTCACCTTTCCTTTAGCCTGAAAACCAGACATCTCTGATCATAGTCACCATAAAGTGCATTTCTGAGGCAGGGCAAACCTGAGCAAACAGACAATGGAATGAACCAATCAGCGAAGGGAAGACGTCAGATAAGCGATTCATGCAAGAACACTTTTTAAATAAATACTTCCAATGCTGTCAGCTGATGGGGATTTAATGGCTAATTTGTTCTTGATCATTTAAAATGAAGTTTAATGCTGAGTGAAAGTATTTTTTGTATCTCCCGTCCGCCATTTTGAACGCGACAAGGATGGACTTTCGGCACCGAAGAGTAACTTTGCTCATGAAGAATATCCATCCATTCATTCATTCATTCATTTTATTAACTGCTTATTCCTCACAAGGGTTGCGGGGGTTCTGGAGCTTATCCGAGCTGGCTTTGGGCAGTAGGCGGGGTGAATCCTGAACCTGTTGCCAGCCAATCGCAGGGCACACAGAGACGAACAGCCACCCACGCTCGCAATCACACCCAGGGACAATTTAGACATCAATTAGTATACCATGCATGTTTTTCGGGATGGGGGAGGAAACTGGAGAACTGGAGAAAACCCACGCTGGCACGGAG
Source organism: Festucalex cinctus (assembly GCF_051991245.1). Taxonomy (NCBI): domain Eukaryota; kingdom Metazoa; phylum Chordata; class Actinopteri; order Syngnathiformes; family Syngnathidae; genus Festucalex; species Festucalex cinctus. The sequence continues at coordinate 18,251,672 of NC_135413.1, read as the reverse complement.
AGAACATGCAAACTCCACCCAGGAAGGCCGAAGCCCTCGATGACGTCCTTAGCACTGGGAGGCGGATGCGCTAACCTGTCATCAACCGTGCCGCCAATATGGAGAATGTCACAACAAATAAACGAATACGATTGCACGGTTCATTTGAAACTGGCGGTCAATGAGAGCCTGTTCAAACCCACTTTCTTTCAAGAAAGTTGGTGTGGCTTGCCAGGCTAACTTTCCTAAGCTTTTCTATAATACAAACAAACCTATCCTTCAAAGAATTCCAGCTCATCTTGCTCGAATTGGATAGAAAATTAAAGTTTCCAGGCAAAAAAGAAGAATTCAAGGAAGGCTAGTTGGCTACTATCTCCTAGTTGGCGTGGCAACGCGTCGGGAGAGAGAATCTTGGCTTCCATGGCGAGATGCTGCCCGAGCGACCCAACTCTGGGTAAGCGGAAGATGGATGGATGCCATTGATTAAGTCTTTGAAGCATTAATATTTAATTGTGCAATTGATTTTAAGGAGGTTAGTACACAGTAGGGCTGGGTATTGCCGCCTTCCTCACAATACGATACGTATCGCGATACAGGGGTCATGATACGATGCGTATCACGATACATATGTATCCCAATACTTGATCTTCAAGGCAATACGTATCCCGATATATTACATTAATTTACTTGCATTTTATAATAACAGTCATATGTATACCTAAAGGATGTGTTTCTTATGCTGAATAACAAAAATATTTTTGTTAGCAGATCTTCTGGTTTACCACCAAGTGGCATACCTGGTCTAAATGTGCACGCATTATAGAGCTAGGAACAGCTTTCACAGACACACCAGGAAACTTTTTGAATAGGCATGGGCCAATTTGAGCAAAAATATCAAAGTATTAAAATTCCAGCTCTAAAATGTGCTTATTTGAAATATTTGGGGAAATAAAAACAGCATTTTTTCCCATGTAACACATTCTATTTCGTTCTTAAACAAAATATACAAAAATTTGTTACATTAAGACACATGTGCCATGTTAAGTTTATCAGTAAATAAATGTTGATATTCTTCCTCTGCTTTCATTTTTCTTGGCAAGACGGTGTCCAATCACTGGTGAGCTAATTTTGCATTAATTGAAGGCAATTAACTTAAAAGACGCTGCTGTTTTTTATTTTTTAGGTACAATGCAAGCTGCAAAGGCAAACCGTTAACTGCCTATTTAAAGTTAATGAGCAATATCGATTCTGACACCTGCGTATCGATACGCGTATTGTAATGAGGCCCGCAACGATATATTGCCGTATCGATTTTTTGAGCACACCCCTAGTACACAGACATAGCAACGAATGCAATTGTACTTTATAAAGAAAATGAAATACGGTAATCATGGCAATGTATGGCGTTATATTATGAATATATGGGGCTTTTATCAGAGGTTCATGGTGGCCTGAAAGGCTTAATGTCGGACCTGTATGAATTATTTTGAGAATTTGTATTGTTTGGCACACAAATACATTTCAATATTCAATGATATAAGTCTGAATCAATTTCGCCAATGCAAATGTTTTGTTTTTTACATAACCGTATTTTGCTTGTCAATTTATTTAAGGGGCGGAACGGTGGTTGACTGGTTAGCACGTCCGCCTCCCAGTGCAGAGGACGTGAGATAGAGTCGGGACTTCTGCCATGATGGGTGGACTTTGCATGTTCTCCCCGTGACTGCGTGGGTTTTCTCCGGGTACTCTGGTTTCCTCCCACATTCCAAAAACATGCATGGCAGATTGATTGAACACTCTAAATTGTCCCTAAGTATGATTGTGAGTGTGGATGGTTGTTCGTCTCTATGTGCCCTGCATTGGCTGGCAACCAGTTCAAGGTGTACCCCGCCTACTGCCCGAAGCTAGCTGGGATAGGCTCCAGCACCCCCACGACCCTTGTGGGGAATAAGCGGTTCAGAAAATGAATGGATGAATTTATTTAGGGATTTATTCATTGAACTTTTCATTACTTACTTCACAGCAACGTGGGCATTCTCAACGTAGGCAAAGGCTGCTTCGAGACCTTTAAGCTGAGCCACTGCATTTGACTCTGTGACAAACTTCTTAATCAGTCCAAGGTATTTCCCCCACTCCGGACTCTTTTCATCTATCTTATTGAACAACTGCAGAGCTTCTTCATAACCGTTTAGACGGGCTTTCCACACCTAAAAATCAAAAGGTTCACAGCAAGAGTGTAAATGCATAAACTGGATTTTGTCAAAAACATTGATTCTGGCTCAAGTCCACTCTAGTCTAACATTCTGGGTGGCCAATATCCCCTGGTGTGTAGTCTCACAACAATTCCTGTGTAATTCTATGGAATAATGCAACATTTACATTATGACCTGATGATTTCAACTTTGCTATCTTCTAACTAATTGGCCGTAAACTGAGAGGATAGTGTAGATTAGAATATCACTGGGCAATTCTTGGAGTACAAGTACCTTATGTTCGCATTTCTGGTCGATGGGAAGCTTCATCCACTCACTGTCGTCCCCCATTTTGCCACTTGGAGTGGCAGGCTTCCCCAAAGGTACTCAACTGGAAAACAACACAATTTTAAGCACAATTCAAACTTTAAAAAAATTAAATTGTGACATCAAGAAGTTTCAGTCCCTAAAAATAAAGCCATGACTTTTACATTTGAATTGAAAGATGAAACTTAAACTATTACAACTTTTTTATCGACACAAAAGAAAAAACTATATACATTCCCAATCTACAGAATTCTCCACAATTAAATTGAACACAAGTGGGCTCTCTTTCTTTTTTTTTGCCTGTATATCCACATCTAGGACCTGCTTAACCCTTGTATGTACAGTGACAGTCCATTCAGAAATTATTTTCACATTATTTTTACAGCCTTATTTCCAATGAAAATAAACTCCTGTTTCCTCAAAAATCTACACAACATCACATAATAAAAAAAGTGACATTTTGCAGATTTATTACAAAAATAAATTAAATCACTGCCAATCTTGGCACACCTACAATATCTTTGGGCAGTTTCACACCTATCCATTACATAGGCGAAGGCATCGGTAATTAGGCATTTTCAGAAGGCTCCATTCAAATAAAATTCTGGCATCTGGTTGGCCCACTATGGACAGGACAGTTGTCACAAAGTAGCCCAGAGAGACTCCAATGATATCTTAGCACTCCTGCTAAAAGATAAACAGTCACGCCTATCTGATGTCTCAGACAGTACATGGTTGCATTCATCTTTCCCTCATTCCTGAATAGTCTTCCAGTTCCTGCTGATGAAAAATATCCCTAGAGCATGATGCTGCCACCAACATTTGTCACTGTACTGATGGTATTTATTAGGGCTGGGTTCAAAATATCAATATCGTATCGATACACCTTTTCATATCCCAATATCGATACATAAAACCATGTATCGATATATCGACCCCGCCCGCAACACACACACACACACACACACACACACACACACACACACACCCACACACACACACACACACACACGCACGCACACACACACAAATGCTTCAGAGCCCATTAGGGCTGGGTCTTGCCGCCAACCTCACGATACGATACGTATCACGATACAGGGGCCACGATACGATACGTATCGCGATACATATATATCCCACATAAGACACATTTTATTTTATTTTTTTACAACAAAATATAGGAAAATTGGACTGAGACACGTGCCGTGTTAAGTTTATAAATAAATAAATGTTGACATTCTTCCTCTGCTTTCATTTTTCTTACCAAGACACAGTGTCCAATCACTGTTGAGCTATTTTTGCATTAATTAAAGGCAATTAACTTCAAAGAAGCTGCTGGTTTTTATTTTTTTAGGTACAATGGAAGCCGCAAAGCAAACGTGAACTGCCGATTTAAAGTTAACGAGCTGTATGGATTCTGACGCCTGCGTATCGATACGTGTATTGTGATGAGGTCTGCAACGATATATTGCCGTATCCATTTTTTGAGCACACCCCTAGAGCCCATGTCACTTACACGGAGGAAGCCAGTATCAATCATCTCCCCACCCACCCCCTCTCCTCAACCACCACTGAAACATTTGCACAAAAACAACAATGTGAATGTTGTGAGTGTCCACGTTTTTGTCACTTTTTTTTTTACACAGCCTGTACTGTGGTTGGAATTGATTTAAATAATTATTTATTGTTTTTATAAGGCCATGTTAAATAAAACAGAGTATTAATGTAACTGCAATGGATTCAATTCTTAATGTAAGTATTCATATTTTTAATAATGCATTAAATTACAGCAAGAAATTTCGATTATTTGCAACACTGGTACTTTTGACTGTCTAAAATAGGTGCTGCATGAATTCCTCAAATGAATCCAAAATCGTTGTAAATCGTGAATCAAATCGGGCCCTTGTGAATCGAATCGATCCTGGAAATCTTAATCGATACCCAGCTCTAGTATTTATTGGCCTGATGATGAGCTGTGCCTGCTTTCCAACAAACATGACATTGGGCATTCACTAAAGTGCCCAATCTGTGTCTTATCAGAACAGAGTATTTTGTCTCTCAAGGTCTGAGCCCTTCAGGAGCCGTTGGGCAAACTCCATGGCCATTTGCCACATGTCTTTTACAAAGGAGTGACGTCCGTCTGGCCACTCTTCGATACAGGCCTAACTGGTAAATTGTAGCAGAGATGGGATTTTGCAGTAGACGGAATCCAAGAGAGAATCTCTGTCAGCCAGAGAATTCATTCTAAGCATTAATATAATACAAGTATACTTACCTAAATTGCATCTTAATGGGCATTTGAGAGGATTTACATGGATGTGGTTCACTTACAAAAACGTTCCACCAGCCATGCATGCCATTGATTGGCATCAGCAGCCTTCGCAAACACTTGAAACTTTGAAATCAGGCCAGTATGATGGTATCTGTCTGTGGTAACGGCACTCGCTCATCCATAAAAAAATATGCCTATGGGTGTATTTAAATGTTGCATTTCTATAGCGTGGATTTCACTTATTGCAGGGGTAGTCTGGAACAATGAATGGGGTGTTTCTTGTATTATCAGATTTTAGAAATTACAACTACTTCAATGACAATGTTATAGCTCATGGTGTCTCAGTTCACGTTAAATCTACGAACGCAGAAAATTCCATTTTGAATCGCTATTGCCACCTCTCGCTGAAAAATTAAATTGCACACACACTCTTCTTCACGTGCACAATGCTCGAATGACGTCACAGCCACAGATCGAGAGCGATAAATTCAAACCCAAATCCAGCCTGAAATCTATTGGCCAGAGGCTTGCAGGAGTACCCATTGTGTACAGCTAAGGTGTCACTCTACTAATTACAAGCTATTTCAAATCATAAATGGTCAAATAAAAAGGCTAGGGTAAAGATATTTTTGGGCAAATTGTTCCAAAGAACAGCTTTAATTCAGTTCCCTTTGTGCCATTTTTAAGTCTTCAATGTGGTTCAATGATATATTTGCCACAAAATTGGGTTCATACAATAGGACAGGATTCAAAATACTGTCATGTCTTCAGCTACATTACTTGCATCCACTTACACAAAACCATTAACACGTGATTTACTAATGCACGTCAAAGAAAGGCCATTAGGTTTCCATTTCATATTGACTGAGCTCCATCAAGATAAAGTGGTACATTACATGTGGAACCTCTAAAGTCGAATGTCCCCAAGTTACATTCTTCAGAAGTCCACCAAAATCTGGGAAAATAAGTATGCCTCTTAAGAAAGACCAACCTCAACAATACAAGAATGTGCGAGGGGAATACACCGCTACTGAACCATTTCTTTTGATTTTGACATAAGAGTGCTTCGTCAGTCTCATCAAAGAACTTTAACTTGCTATTATGCGACTAAGCTGAACTCTAATGGGCAACAGTAGGCAGAATGGCACGTAAACACATTTAGAGAAATAGGCTCATAGCTGCTAACATTTTTTTAAAACACATATTAAAGGCAGCTGATATTTTGCCGTGTCCGGCGATTTTCCTCCTAGCGCTATTTTGCCGTGAATTGCTCTGATTGGTCAATCGCCAGACCAAGTCAAGCACTCACTGTGAATGGCCCCTGCCTCGTTTCACCCCCTTTTTTGTCTTTTCACAAAGTTTTCATTTTGCTTTGCCACCTAAGATTGGCTGCTATCGGCATTACCAGCCTTAACCTAACCAAACCCTAAACATAAACTTCACAGGATTGGCTGGTATAGGCATTACTAGTCTAACTCTAGCAATAACACAGAACACATAGGTCGTAGTGAGGAAATTGTAGTTTAAAAAAATATAGAGCGGAAATAGATCCAGTGACCTCACACTTGTGGGGTGATAACCATTTATGCCACAAGCCATGCACATTTACTGGTGCAGAATTGTACTTGTGGTTCTCGTGAGATTCAATGCAAAATAGTGAGAGAGTCGCTGGTCACGGGAAAAATATCCACTTTACATATTAAAACAAACAACTTTGCAAAAAGTATCCCCTTCAAGATGAAGCTCCAGTAATGTATACTTTCCTACTTTTCAGCTGCAACAAAGTTGACCATATCATCAGAATGAAACAACCATGCACTCAAGACAGACAAACATCAAAGTCTGTTTCATATTCCAATATATGTGTCAAGAAAGACAAACAGATATTTGTATCATTATTCCAAATCAAAATCCTAGCAGCAATACCAACTGCATACGTTTTTATTATATATATATATATATATATATATATATATATATATATATATATATATATATATATATATATATATATATACACACACACACACATACATACATATATACATACATTCATACATACATACATAATACGCACACACACACCCCACACACAATATGAATTCACTCCGACCTTGAAAGATCGCACAGTTACTTCCTTTGACGATTGGAACCATTTTGTTGGTCAGCAAACTGAACAAATGTTTTTTGTTTGGCTTTTTTTTTCCTTTTCTTTTTTTTTTTTGTAAGTGAGTGAAGGAACGTCATACACTCAACAGCAACAGTGACTGTATCAAGCTAGCGTGTTACATCGTTCATTCGGGGTGAAGATATTTCCACTGAAAAAGCAAGACCTACGCGCGCGCACGTTTTAAGCAACGTGTAAAAAACAAACAAAAAAAACAACAGTAAACGTTGAGGGGTATGCCAACCGTGTGGCTGCCATGGAATAAAGCTTTTTGTTCATAGCGGATGGTAGCCGCCTTTAGCTGCTCTGCGAGCTAACCATCCGCGCCAACACAAACAGGCCTATCAACGCAATGCACATCGGCCGCTAACTGAACCACAGTAGGCTATCACACTATTTATGTGCGGAAGATACGTTTTTTATCAAGAGGAGACAGCAATTATTTTGATATTGATTGAATACCTCTTTAGGGTCTTGGAGACAGTATGATGCTAGACGTCCGGTGGTGAGACGGAGGTGAAAATGCAATCACCTCCATCAAGCTTTATAAGAATAGCCATACCGTACACGCAGGACTCAAACTGCAACATCCGGTAAAAAATAAATCATACTATTTGCCGTCTTCTGGTAAGATACGTTGTATTTTATGAAGTATATATTTTTCATTGTAAAGTAATTATCTTTATTTAAATGTAATGAATATATTTTTTTAAGAATTGCAATGTTTTAGCGTTCATATATCTATTACTTCCGGTATGACACTGTTAGTTGTGTCTAACTTGTTTCAATAATTTGAAACGTCTCTAAGGGCGGAGAAAGAATGGGAGAGGCTTGTTTTTTTTTTAACCTTCTATGTTTTTATGTCTTTCTTTCTTCTTCTTTTTTTAACTAAGCGAACATAAGGCCAACAATCTTTACACAAATCTCGCTTATCCTGATAATAATAATTTATTCACGTAAGTCCTGGGACTTCCTTGTATGTACCGAGTGTTGAACATGATTGGTCAAATTTGAACTGAAACCCCACCCTAAAGTGTAACTTTTGAATTGAGGAACTTTTTAATTGGTCCAAGATCGGCTTTCGTTTTAACCAGTTGAACTTTGATCACATCATGTTTGTGGTTACTGGTTATTATTTAATGTAGTTTCTTTACCTTCTTAAACCATAATATCAGTACTTCTATTTGAGTAATAAATGTGAATAGATTTCGACTGAGATACTGTATGCCAGGGAAAGGCTAATTTGGCCTGGGTTGCTTCACACATTGCTACTTAACAATAAAAATATATATTTATTCCTTGCACTTTTTTTTACATACTTATACTTGCCCATTTCCTAAGGATTCTCATAATTCCAAATTCAACATATTCCAAAATCATGCCTTCCAAGTTACTTTTGTCATCCAAAATTGTTTTCCCAAAATTTCACATTTTGCACACCAAAACTTCCCAATGAGACATATTCAACAAACACATTTAATGTAATTCCAAGTTACTCAAAATTCAAAATATTTCAGTCGATCATTCAATTCAATTTTCAACATTTCTCAACACTTCAAAATTTCACACATACCACAATTTCACGTTTTAATACTTTTTCAAGTATTTCAATTATTATTATTATTATTATTATTATTATTATTATTATTATTATTATTATTATTATTATTATTATTATTATTATTGTTGTTGTTATTCGAAATAAATAGAAAAAGAAAACAGTGGAAACCCACAACACAAACCATGTTTCTGGATTTAGCCAGCCAGCGTTTAATTATAACAAATAATTGGCGCCCTCTACTGTACAAGACACAGACTGGCACACTGGACTGGACAGTGGACGAAACTAAGTCCACAAAAAAAAAAGACCTCTTTTTTTTTAGCGAATATAAAAATATTTGTTCATGGTATGTTTTCATTAAAAATAACAGTTATTCATTATCACAATATTTTTATTAAATAATAATAATAATAATAATAATAATACTGAAATTTCAATATATCAATATAACCTCTCTGCAAGATATTCTTCAAAATTGTGTCAAAGGCAAAGAGCTGATAAGACCATTTGACCATTTTCAAGTATCGTTGCGTGAACAAGCCCATTCGCATTCGCAGCCCATTTTCCAAGGAAAAGTGTAGGAACGAATTGTTGGGTTGTGTTTTTCAACGCCATTGAAATGGTGACTCACAACATCCGTTCTCTCCTTAACGTTACAATCGAATCCCTGCAGGGGGAGAAACGACGTAGTAAAATCTCACGACTGCATCGTCAAACAATTTAGACTGTCCGGAGCGAGTACTGTTGGTTTTCTTACTCCCTACATTTGAGTAATATTTCATGAAATGTTCGATTTTTTTCTCTCGATATGACGTCAGGAATGAATCGCTTTAACCAATCTGTCACGGTTGACGAATATCTCGGTAGGTTATTCCATCGAGACTCGAACACGTTTGTTTTGCCTTCGCAAGCTTGGAAATTTCTAGACATCCATAGTGAAATTTTGAGTTTCTGCGGGGATAACATTCCTCCCGTGTTTGTATTTAATTGTTGTGCATTTGCTTCACAGCTGAGAGTAATGTGTTGTTTTATCTGAGTGATGCTCTGACCCAGCTGCTGGAACATAAAGAGGAATACACCCATTTTGGTGTCATCCGCTACTTCGCTGAATAGTATGTCACATTTATTAGGCTAAGTGTAATGTAATCTATAACACCTGAATATGATTAAAACGTAAATACGTATATATTTATTGTTTGTATCTAGTTTTAGCAGTGTAAAGAATGGTAACCACATCCTCTTCAGAGAATTTAACTACATCAGGGCCACTCCTCATAACAGAGCCTCATTCATCAGAGTTTTCTGGAGATGCTACCGGCAGATTGGCAAGAGTGGAGGTGAGAGAAACAGTAAAACAGTCAGAAGAGATATTTTTTTTTACCTCATGGCCTTGAAAGCTGTGAGAGGACAAGTTGTTGCACTCCAGGGTGTCGATTTGGATGAAAATTACAAATTGACCAATTGATTGTTGTTGGACATTGGTGCTTTTCATTACTGCAATTGGTATTATTATTATTATTATTATTATTATTATTATTATTATTATTAATATTATTATTTTATATATTTTTACATTTATTTTATTTATCAACTGTATGCAATAAGCATCCAAACTGTGCAGCGCGCTTGCATCTTGCAAGTCAATTCACCTGTTCTCATGTTTGTTGCTTCCAGATCTGCTATCCATTTTGGAGTACAGCTCCCTGCTCCAGTTGCTTTGTCCAGACTTCCCAATGGAGATAGTAAAGAGTGCAGCCAGGTCCGTAATTGCAACATCGCAGATCACAACATTTCAGGATCAATTCCTGAATATTTGTTTGTTATTATCCTGTATTGCGCAACGTCTTTTTTTTTTCTCTTTTTTTGCCAGTTGCTTACTTAGTCGATGTCAGTCTTTGTGCAGAGTTGACCAAGATTTTAAAAGAAGAAAAACAGATGAACTCAGGATATTGATATAACTATGTTATTTAACTCAATACATTTAGTTTGTTGGCAGTACAGTGTGTTAAACTTCTCTTCTTTCTTCACTATAGAATTGTTGTGATGGATGATGGTTTGGACTGCTTGATGTCTTTCTCGGACTTCCTTTATGCCTTCCAGCTGCAATTCTACTACCAAGGTACTGTTTAATGTTGTATGGACTAGGCTTTTTGGGTAATCACACAATCATTTAATCCACTTTGTTATTAAAACAGATGTTCTGACATGATTAAAATGCCATTGTATGTTCTAAAGCTACACGGATATGACATTCATGTGTTACTGGTAGGAGTTCTTTTATTTTTTTTTCTTTGATAAATTAATTGTTCATGTGTCCTGATGACTCACAGTACACACATTCACAACAGGGTTCCGAACCGATATTTTTATTTCTATAAAAAAAATAAAATAAAAATAAAAAAAAACAAGTGGGGATCAATAAAATCAGAAATTGTGTGGGGGGAAAAAAAAAACAATTTTAAGGCCATATTACACAGCCCCACTTAATAGATTTATCTTCAGTCAGCGTTTTTGTTCCATAATCAATACAATACAATGCAATACAATACAAAATGAATGAAAACTCTACATCTGGTTGCCTTCTTCTAATTGTTCTTGTAGAATTCCTGGATAGTGTGTTGCTGATCTACCAGGATCTGTTAGCTGGGAAGAGTCCAAACACCGTCATTGTCCCCACATCAACTTCCGTCGAACAGGTTACTGGCTTGACCACAGAGGAAAATAAGGAACAAGATTTAGAAGTGGAGGCTTCCACTCTGGCTGAGTGTATAGACGACCTCTGTGACCGCATCAAAAACAGGTACAGTGGACAAATTCATTTAAAACTGCATACCAGAAACTGATGCTACTAATTGTTTTTATTCTTCATCAATACTCAGCAACCCAAAATAACAAAGAAAAAACAAATGCATTTTGGAAAAAAAAAAGAAAAATCCTTCTGATAAAAGGGTTCAATTGACAGACCAATGCTATCCAGTGAACCGACTAAAAACAGTCAATATTGACAGACAGGTGGCAAAATGACTAAAAATGTCTGCAGATCTGTGCAATTGTAGAAAAAGAGCCTGAATGACCGTGAAAAACATGAAACTGATCAGCTGCAGAGATCCCCTGGAAAGATGGGAGAAAATTCCAAAAGAACCTAACTGAAACCTTCAACCAATCTTTTTAGGGCAAGAGAAATAAAATCTGAATAGTGAGCCGGGAACGCTTAAACAGCCTGTATGAAGGACTGAGAGAATGTGAGGAACAAGATTTTTTTTTTGGTCTGATGAAACCAAGTGTAAGTCCGTCTCCTCAATTCTACCAAGTATTTTTAACCAAGCACCGCTCATTATCCAAACTGTTAGTGGGTTAGGAGCAGCTCTGAATGTCCTTGAATTGAACATCTGTGGAGAGATCCGGATATGCTATTCAATGACATTATCATGTCATTCATATATATTTATTTATTTCCGATCTCCACTGCCATTACGGGGTACTGAGTGTAAATGAGGAAAACAATATTGACATGTTTACCAAATAACGTCATTGTTTTTCTTGTATAATTAACAACTTTAAAAAGGCATTTTGCCAATTTCTGTCGACTGAAAATGACATCACATTTGTTGAGGACTCGAGTCGTGATTGATTGTTACCTGAAAATTAATACCTGCAAAATACCTTCAAAATTAGTCAAGTATCCCTTTAGGTTTATCATCCTTTATTCAAAAACAGCAGTATTTCAAATTGACAATGCAGAAAATGCACAAGCCCAATTTAATTCCATTACTTAGTTTGGTTCAAAAATAGGTAACAATTTTAAGTAAAAGCAAATTAAACACAACCATGATCTTGCTTATTTTATGAAAGGACTAAAAAAATAAAAAATAAATGTGAGAATATTTAGTTAAGAGGCTGAAATTCTGAGGATTTGGAATTTTTAAATTGAACCAAAGGTCTCAAAACGATTATCGAAATAGTTGTTGATTAGTTTGATAAATGATTATTTGACCATTAATGGATTAATTGTTGCACCTCTATGTGATACATTATTTTCTCCATTTTGTATTTGTCAACACATTCATATTGGTCATTTTGTTTAAAAAAAAAAAAAAAAAAAAAAGCTCACTTTTCTCCCACTCCCTTTGATTGTTCACCTCATCCAAGCACCTTCTGCAGGTCAGGACTCTGCTAGATTTACTTAACCAAAAACCATGTGTTTTTGTGTGTGCATTTGTTGTGTGTAGCCACCCTCCCAGGTCCTGCTTACAAGAAGCACTAGAAGAGACTGGCAAGGTGTCATACTACAGCTTACTGACGAGCCTGTCTAAACATGAAAGCATAAACCAGATGATCGGTAAATATTCTTCTTGTCTCCTATATTTTGCCTACCAAAGGTTTTCCAACTATATCAGTGGTTTAACATGTTGCTCACAGGAGCCTTACCGAGTAAGACGGAGGTACTGATTGATCCAGAGATGGACCAGGAACTGGACAAACTGTGAGTTATGCATAGTTGATATTCTGCATCATATTTCTTTACCTTTTTTTTCCCACGCCTTTCCCCTTCTGTTCTCGTTCCTCCATTTCCTTCAATTGGCCCAATTCCCCTTTCTCCCCGCAGCATCGCCCAGATCTCAGTCAGCCCCAGCAGCAACAGCAGTGGCAGTGCGGTGGGGATGCTGAAGGAGGTGCAAAGAAAGGCCTCCCCCAGAAGGAACATCCACCACAGGAGGAAGATGGAGGTGGAGAGCGATGGCTCGACAGAGGAGACGGACTCGTCTGAAAACTGAGACTTCACCTTCCTCCATGCTTCTGTTATCAAACTTTCTTGCCTGTGTCACTGTCAACTCACACTAGTTAGTTTGATTCCCATCTGAGTAGTGTAGTTGCATGGAAATACTTGAACCTCACTGTACAAATGTAGCGTTTTAAGCTTGTTTTAGAACACAGTGACGGAAAGGTTTATATCCTCTTACCTGCTGTCCTTTATACACTGAATTATATCATGCTCATTGTTCTTTGGTGGGACTGAAGGATATGATAGACGTAACTGAGACTGTGACTGATATTCCTGATACCCACACAAATCATGACACCATTGACATATAATATCTGTAGAGGCTAAAGTACTCGCACTGATTTAAGAAGTACAGAGAAACTTGTGTCAAAAAAAAAAGACAGAAAATAAAAATTGAAGTATTGATTCGATGTCTCTTTATTGCAACTTTCTGCTTGTCGTATCAGTTGCTGTCATGATTTATTTGGGTATGCTAATTACTAAAACTGCCATGCTGATTCAAAACTTTATTTTTCTACCATGTCATTTTTTTCTTCTCCACACCTTACACTTCAGATCTGATAATCTAACCATGGGTACAATTTCAAATTCTATATCACATGTTTTTGTTTTGTTTTTTTCAAAAGCTTTTAATTACCATATTCCATCTTACTGTTTTAATTACATACATATACACATTTATTTATTAAGAAAATGGGGATCCTATTTCTCAAAAACTTGATGTAGCAGAGAAAAACATGAGTTTTGGATTCAGCAACAAAAATCCGTTAAAAACAGTTAGAATTAAAAAAAAAAAAAAAAAAAAAAAAAAGTTATGTATCTGGCATGTAACACTGCCTGCATGATTCAAATCCGGTACTCGAGTAAAAAGTAAAGATGAGAATCAAATGTAGGAGAGTAAAAATTAATTTTTACTGCTAATTATTTTTACAGTACCCTTTTGAAGAAAAAAAAATGCACACAAAATGGCTTCCCTCGTTTATTAGCATATAGCGCTCATTGCTCGTACTGAGAAGAAAAAAATGCATGTTTCATGTTTTTTTTAAACGTAAATGCTATCAAAACGTGTTCCCATTACTTTGCTAACGCTATTAAGTAATCAGCAAAAAAAAAAAAAAGCTAATAACTGAAAAAATTATTTACACGTACTGTTTTCTCCAATCAGAGGAAAACAAATTGAATGCCATTTTTGTGGCTGACAAAGATGATGTTCAGTTTTCATTGACAATGTTGGAGAGGCGTCACACACATTTATTATAGACTGTGGTTGTAGTTTACTACTTTGCAATGATGAAGATTGTAGAACTGCACAATGTCATAACTGATACTTGTTTCTGATATTTTGATTAGGTACACAACATTCTTAAATTATCACTAAGCCAAACAAGTGCTATCAGGCCAAATGATTTCATGCTATATTGTATCTTTGTGACATTAAAGGGAAAAAAAAAAGTCTTGTATCGTATCTTATTAGCTTGTGCAAGCTGTTATGTGTCCAGTTAGCACGTGATATCGTATAAATGAAGATATCGTTTCTGCTGTTGTGAATGTGTTTTATTGACAAGAATAACCATCATCATCATCATCAGCACCAGTCTGTGCATAATTCAACATCAATATCATGCAGTGTTTCTTCACCTGTTTTGGTCAAACCTTGTATAGAATAATAACTTCTATACAAACATACAGTCATTATGTATATTGATAATTATATACAGTTGATCCCTAAGATGATTAAATGAAGAGATGAGACTTTGTAGTGGACAAAAAAAAAAAACGCTGCAGATGGAATATCTGGCATGAAAATGATTGAAAGCTCCATTTTTTTTCTCCAGTTTAGAATTTGTTAATTGTGTAACTATATTTCTATGCTTTCTATTTTACTTCAAAATTCCGTCTTGAGCTTAAAACCTGAGGTTTGCTGATTTTACAATTTCCCCCAACGTAAAAAGCCATAGTAGCTCATAGTGAAGCAATTAATATCAAGCTGTGCAAATATGGTACTCATCTGAAGACAACAGTACAGAAATCATCATATGAGAAAATAAATAGGCACTCTTGTTGCATAAAATACTTCAACATAAATTTCCTGTTTAAATCTGATACATTGTTCAGCAGCTTTGTTCTCAATCATAGGGCATATTGACATATTGAAACTCATGTTCTTCTGGTTGATGAATTCATCAGTCTCCCAAAGGCAGCACGACACATTTGTGGGTTCAGATCATTTTCATTCACTTGAAATGATGCCATAATTACTCTGATCAGATTTAAGCAGGAAACAACAAACTAAGATCACGTGAGCTGAGGAGGGTCGACTGATAAGACAACAAGGCTGCAGTTTTGAACGTTACACAAGATTGCACAGAACACCTGGGCCTTGTCACTGCACAGAACTTAAAGACACGTGGATGTCGGGAATATGGGTTGATCAGACAAGTCGATTTGTCAGCTTTACTACTCCACAATATCGTTTTTCGAGCATGACATTAACGGGTCGCTAATCACGTGTTTCGAGGAGGAGGCAGAATTGGCCTAGTCGTACCTTCATTGATTCAATTAAAGTAAAGTGGGGGGGCAGACTCATGTAGGATTTTGAAATTTTTGCACAATCATAGTGGAAGAATTGCGGCAAATTATTCCACTGTAAGAGAAAGTCCGTCATTATTGCAAATGTAGCAAATTCCCACCATGCAGAACCCGCTGCTGTGGTGGGTCCAAAACAAGACCAGGTTTTGAGCATTCCCACATCAATGCTTGTGCGTAAATCAAATTATGCAACCCCTAGTTGGGAATATTTTGTGGTGGGAGAAAAAAAACATCTGGAAACATTTGGACAACAATAGATTGTCTTGGGGTTATTAGATAAACAGTTATATATTCCTATATGTTCTTTTTACACTTCGTTTTCATACAGTATGTGCAAAGAAACAAGCAGGGCCATTACTTTACGATACACTACTTTATAGCGCTAGCTTTTAAACAGCATCTGGAAGTTGTTAATAAGAAGCCCTTGTTTGCTGTGCTGAGTCGACGAAGAAGACAATTTACTGACAGAAGAGAGAGGCACAAGGATTTTGAGGAGTTGGATTGCCTTTGCTCAAAACACTACAGAAAAGTGATGCATCTTGCTAAGGACAGATGCACACTTCATGCCTCTTTCATTCAAATCTCGAATTGCAGTTTGACCACTTTATAAGATCATCTGCGAATGTGTGCTTTCAAAAATCTATTACAGCAAAGCAAATTTTAATCAAAAGGAAAAAATATATATATATAAAATGTGGAATATGGGGTCAGCTACGTTCACACTTTTCGCGCACAATTCAGTTTTTTTTTTTTTTTTTTTATCTTTTAGGAACACAAGTGCACAACAAGACATACAAGCGTCAATATGTATGTAAATACATCTGTTCAAGGTGGCTCACAGAGCTTCTATTGTGGCTGTGACTTGTATTTATTCATACATGATTAAAAGGTCAAATCTGTCTGACTGACTGATGGAATGCATTGATCTGAAATTCTTGCCCAAATTTCTTGTAACTTAATTGTCTCTATTGATCATCCAAACAGTATTTTGTTGTCTTTTTTTTAAGTAGGCTTAGTCATAAAGTACATTCTTTCTGTTTTGAGTTTGTGTGGTCTAGGGCAGGTATGTTGTACGTTACAATTGTGGATAGTTCACATGTGGTCCAACTTCCATCTAGACATCTCTCTGTGACATAAAGTAACTACAGGCGAGAGTAATTGCCTGTATGTGGATGCAGACGAGGAAATCAAACATGCAAGCAATCTCACATATGTCATCATGGTGGTCCAGTTTGTGGCGTAACCCACCCCCCCCACCAAGACTGCTTCCAAGGTAACTGGACTTCTTCTGTGTGGTTGAAGATGCTTCCCCTGTTTTCCAAAAGGCTGTTCAAACTGTCTCGTAGTCCCTAAATTTAAGAGATGTTTGGACAGAGTTGTACATTAATGACAAGTGGTAGTTTTTAGTTCCTTCCTTTGCTGATACAATTAAAGTCCCTGTAAAGTGAAAACAAATTTCTTCTAAGTTTGACCCACCACAAGACCAAATTTGACTTATGGTTGTCACTAACAAATCTTCTTAGAGTCCATTATCCTTTTTCGGTTAATTGATCGACAGTCGACTTAGCCGGGTCATCGTGGAGCTTTTCCGTGACAAAGACGCGTTCTAAAGTGGCTATGCTAGCCCGAAGCCCAGGTATGGCTGTCAATTGGGACTCCCCATCTTCCAGCTTGTGATCTGCGCACACTCACAACCGACAACGAGGCACTCTACAAAGCAGCTAGGCCAGTGGACTGAATGTTACAATTGCACCGGACAAACTTTAATGTGAGCAAAAGTAGTTGGAGAGTTGAGACTCATGCCAGGGCCCATTGCGTCACCTGGCACCGTTTTAGCAACAACCCCTCCAAAAAAAATAAATAAATAAAAAATCAGTAAAACTGAAATTGTGAAAATTTGAAAATTGGGTGTGTTCGGAAATGCTTTGTATGGAGTATTCAGAAACTCTGAACATTGTCCTAATGTGCTGTCCGGTTATTCAGAGTGCCACAAAAAAAGGAGTGCCGCTCCAAGAGGGAACATGGAGCGCCCAGAGCATCAGGAAGTATAGATGGAAACCGTTCAAGCATGAGCTGCTGATTGCTTTATAGCATAAGGTACATTCAGAAATTAATGGGAGGGAAGCGCTCTGTCTCTCCAAACATACCGCTCTCAGTTGTGTTAGGGCTTCAGAGTGAATTTCTGAACGCACCCTCGATCTCCATGTACTTCATAGTTCTCAGTCTATGTTATCATCAAACAACATATTTAGAAAAATCTTTGAATTCACTTTACTGGATCTTGAAACCAAACGTACTATATCTGGTGGTAGAACACAAATGAAGTAATATTTGATGAAACCACAAGAAAATGGATTTGACTGATTTTGTTGCTCTACAGGACATTGCTGTAGCTATAAGGAAAATAGCGCATTTTAATTAATTGCGAATTTGTAGTTGGTGCCTTATTTATTATAGACACAATGCAACTAAAAATAATAATATATAAAATATGGAGTTGAATATGATTTTGTGGATTATCATGATCTAGATCAGGAGTGCCCAACCAGTCGATCGTGGTCGACAGGTAGACTGCTCCCAAGTCGTGTGGGAGGAATATATACTGTATGCACAATACGTATAGTTTTTTGGATGTGTGAATTTTATTATTATAGATTTTGTGTTAGTGAACACTACACTTGTGCCCCCTTTCAGTCTCATGTCTTTTTTTTTTTTTGATGACATTTACCATTAAACTACGGTAGTGTGTGACCCATATCATAGAAAGTTGCTTTTTAATTAACTTTGCTTTTAAATATTCTAATTTCACTTATGTAAAACACATTTAGTTACCTTGTGTATGAAATGTGCTATATATAAAGCTGCCTTGCCTACCATAGGGATTTCTCCGCCTCCCAGCGTCAAGTCTCCCCATAAAGTGGACAATAATCGGATGTTTTTTATCTAGTTTATTTTTTGTTTTGTTAATGTTGGAGTCAGTTATTATGGCTATTGCTCATAATGGCGTGCATGCATGTGTGCGTGCGTCAGAGATGAGCAGAGAGATCAATGTGATGTCTAGTGGTTGTATGACAACAACAAAAAAGTGTTGTGTGGTTAGCTACAGCAAGCTGAAAAAAAGGTATTGGTCAATTTTGGGAGGTTGGCTGCTTGAAATGAGATCTTGGGTCAAAAAAGGTTGGGCACCCCTGACCTAAATGATTGATAATCTACACAAATGGAATGGATGACTTGCACATGCACACCAATAATTTGTAGGACATACTGTATTGTTGCTTGAAGCAGAAAAGAAGCGTTATTCAATGAAGATATCTTCAGTAGGACAAGAGTAGCCTATGTGTTCCTTGTAATACTGCTGGAAGGCCTTCCTGTAAAACATGAATGAATTCAGTTCAGACATGATCTATGCCTCAAATGTTTTTATAAAACACTGGCTGTGTGTTGGATGTTGTACTTTGAGGGTAAAAATGCACCATCAATTCTAAATTTAATTTGGTTTCATAGCTATAAAAGTGTAACATCAGAATCTTAGAATCTTACCTTTAAATACTTGTTTTGTTTTTAAAGACTGCAATGTACTCGAAAATGGTCAGTAAAGTACAGTACCTCGAAAAGCTAATGTAAATTTGAAAAACTCAAAGTGGATCATGCATAATGTACAAGACAGAGCAGAATAGAAAACAGCCTACCCGACTGACTTGGCCAGAGGATGTAAAGTTGCATCTGCCATCATTACATGACAGGCAAAGCGCTGTTGGTCAGGATGTTTGGTGATGAAACCAAAGTACCTGCAGTACAATAATTTGAGTTAAATGCATTGAGCATAGAAATCAATTGACACTGAAGAGACAATAATGACTTCAGTAACTCCACTTAGTTCAACGTACTTGCTATGTTTTGGATGGCAGCCACAGAATGAGATGTTCTTCAAATGGAAGAAATGGAAACACTGGTCTCCCTGAAAAAGAGACAAAGTGTATAAATGCGCAAGAAAAGTGAGCAGTTGTCATTGTGCACATACCCTGTGAGCAGATTGACACTGGTCCTGCACGCTGATCTTCACACCCCTCACACTGACATCAACCACGCAGGCCGAGGGAGGTTGCCCTGCTAATCGCCTGTTATATGCAACCTGTTGGCACATGATATAAACTTGTATGAGGAGCTTTACCAGCAGTGTTCTAAACAGTAACACACAAATACAAGCTACAATATGTAAACATTCTGCTTAAAAAAAAAAAAAAAAAAAAGACTAAAGACGTATTCATTCACTGAAGCTGAAGTCCTTGTTCCCTCAAATTGTAAAGTAAGTGAATGGCTACCATCTAGGATTTTAAGCTTAAGTTTCTGATCCACATGTTCTTGGAATAAAATGAATCTCCAAATCAAATGAAGAAGATAATCGTTTAAAAAGAATAATACAGAATAAGCCTCGTAAAATGTTTGTACCAAATGTACCAATGTGGATCAGTTTCTCACTTATAAGTGACAACTAGAATTATAGAGTACTATAGCTGGGATAGGCTCCAGCTTCACGAGTCCTTCGAGAGGATAAGTGGTAAAGAAAATTGATGGGTGGATAGGATGCATATACCGGTATCTATTAGCTATTGTACTGTACTACTGTACATTTGTGTTTGTTTACCTTACGCATGGCAGCACACAGCACAGCACTGCCTTTGTGGATGGGGACTTGAACGGAACCCAAGAATCGCACCAGGAACTGTTCTATCGAACCATCCTTTTGTCCTGTGAGACAAAAGAGCCAGAGAAAGACAGAAATATTTGATCAATCAGTCTATGAAAGTAAAGGAAATTGGAGACGCTGCGCTCAAGACAAGTAGGAGTTAAACCATTTAAACCTTCTCTCTTGAGGCTAAGAGTGATGTAGTCCGGGTTGCCAGCATGCAAATACTTCTGCCCCCACATCATGGAACAGTAATGGGGTCTCTTCTACCAATTCACTGTTAAACCAAAAATTATTTCTTTAAAACAAATAGTATATCTTTGTTCATCTATCAATGACTGGGAGGAAGTTGGAGTACCAAAAGAAAGCCAAAGAAGCACAGGGCGAACATACAGTATAAACTCCATACTGACTAGAGGCATTAAAACAAGTCACCTACTTGCTTTGAGGCGGTAGTACAGTAAAAACCATTGGCCACACTATAACACTGAACATGTCGAGACTAATATAGGCAGAAACATTTCTATTGATTTTTTTCACCTTTGTTAGTATTTTTGGTTAGCCTGACAGCATAGAAGGCAGGGAAGATTCCAGTTGCTCCGGTCCTCATGTTGTAACCCTGACACCACAGATCCTCAGACTGGTTGAGAATTAAGACTGGGTCATCTGTCTCCAGGTACAGCTCATCAGAATGTCGGGGAACAAATCTAATCATGGAGAAAGAGCAATACATTTCAGTCCAATGTATTGACTGACACAAGTCAGCAGTCAGAATGTTAACATGCAAATGTGTTGACCTGTACACAGCTCTGTGGCTTTGCTGTTGTTCCACTCCATCCAAAACACAAGAAAACACACCAAATGAGCCAGCGCCTGAAAAATACGGATCCGTATTATACACATGGTCACTTTAGGTTTTACCATATTTATCCAAAACACATCAGGTCTTAACATGAACAAAGTGTAACATTTTAAGAGACTCAAGAATTTAGGTCAATCTCATTCTATCATGTTTCATCAAACATTAATATCACATTTGAAATGCTTGGCTTGTTACTATATTTTATTCAGTAATAAAAAAATTACTATGGTACAAAAGGTAACCAACCAGTGGAACTGTAGTCATCAGAAGAAAACAGGTTGAGGAACTTCTTGCTTCTTGGAGCACTTGTTCTCCCCCCATTAGACTCCTCTTGGTCTGATATTTTGGTTGACATTTTGGGCTGCTTGCTGACCCTCGCCACCACCTCCCTCCTCCTCTTCACTTCCTCCTCCCGCCGCCTCCTCAAGTCTTCTTCTTTCATCTTTCGCTTCTCCTCTTCCTTTCTTTTCAGTTCTTCTTCTTTCCTCCTCCCTTGGAGCAGAACACACAGAAACTAATCAGATCTACTTAACTCATTCACTCCCAGCCATTTTCACTGAAGTAACCCCTTTCGCTCCCGGGTGTTTTACTGGATTTTGACTGATTTACAAGGCCCACAGACTATTTTGTTTTATTGCTATAAAAACATGGAATCTACCAAAAGAAAGATTAGAGTCTCTTCTTATAATATAGCTAAGTTTCCTCAATACAGTATTCACATTCCTGGTGGAAAACACTGACTAAAAGAACTCTTATACTCTGCTGCAACCTGCTGGCCCTTTTTTTGTAATAACTACCATTACTTTAAGCCACATCTTCATGTCAGAAGCTGCATCAAAGTATGCTCTTTCAGAAAAAAAAATGAAAGTGGACAAAGTATTAAAAAAGAAACATTTTTAATTTTGGGGGGATTAAATGAGTTAATGCTTTTGGTTTACAGTAATTTTAAACTCATAAAAATGAGAATCTGAATGACCAACACTGACGAAAATAGCATGCCTTTACGCTACATTGGATTGGCCAGCACTACCCAAACGATTGTTTTATGTTGCTACATTTGGCTCTGAGTGCACATAAAAACATCCATCCATCCATCCATCCAGCTTGTGTTCATTAGGATTATAAATGAGCTGGATCCTATCGCAGCTGACTTCAGGTATGAGTGTAAGGCTGTGAGTCAATCACACCAATAGTGTGAAAGAACTTAAATGTGCATGCATTTTTTAAACGTGGCAGTAAGCTATTTAGCCCAAAGAAACCACACGCAAGCATAGGGAGAACATGTAAACACACATTGGCTAGACCAGATTTGAAACCCAAACCTCTAACTAACATGCTAATGACCAGAAAACACTGAGATGCCCCACAAGAAATGATTTAAACCCCCAAATCCCCAAAACTAATATTAAGGATAAATGGAAAATTCCTCTCACAAGTTTGAATTAAAAATGTCTCACCTTGCGTCCTTGCTTCTTCTTCTTTACTTTTCCTCTCCTCTTTATACTCAAGGTCTTCCTCCTCATTGGCTGACTGATAGACTGTCTCTGCATCACTGTCATCATTGTGTCCACTCTTACTGTGCAAGCAGTCCTTGACTCCAACCACCTCCAGTTGAGCATTTTTATCAACCACCACTGTGTATTTAACGGAGTCAGAATTTAACACTGCAGGTGCTTCACTCTTTGGTACAGTTTGTGCGCCAACATGACCTCCCTGAGAGACGGATTTGGTGCTCTCAGCCTCAGTCACATTATCACCCTTCCCATTCACGGGCTTCACTTTTGACTGGGTCTTCTCTGATTTTGCATCACTTTCAGGGCAGGATTCTGTACTTTGGGCTTTCTGAGTGGAAGATGCACACTCCACTTCTTCTTCGTGGATGTCTGGGTTTGCTCGATGGGATACAGGGGGATGTTGAGGTTCTGGTAGCGGTCCCTCAGTGTCTGAGCTGAGGGACATTCTGGTGGAAGCCCCCTCACTGCTAGACTGGGAACGAACAGATTTCCTGTCATGGTTCTGGCCTAGGAAAACAAGCAAATAAACAAATATTAGCTCATGAGGATATGAATATTATTAAAAAAAAATATTATTTTCCAAGACTATTTCATTTGAGAAGACCTCCCTTGATAAGCTGAGGGGGACTTGTGGTCATAGAGGCAAGGACAGTGAGACCTGGAAGTGCATGACTGGGAGGAATACCATATACTGAACCCAAGTAGTGCTTTCTTTGTTTTTGGATTTCTCTGCTTGTCACAGATGTCCAAAACAAACAACACGTTCAAGCACAAGAGTGTCCGTATGAGCACTCGGCAGATGTTTGACCACGTCCTGGAGGTGGCGGGGGACAGTGAGACTGAGTGGGCAATGTTCTGTGCCTCCATTACTACTGGGGTTGTGGCCCTAAATTGGTTGGTGCCTTTCATGGCAGTAATCACCAAACCAGCATAATTTATGTATTAGTTATCATATGTCATATCAGCAGGTTGATTAATATGATTTTTATATAGGGAGACAATTTTCTTTTATTCCCTTAAAAATAATACGAATAAAAATGTACGGATTCACATTGAGGGTAAAATATAATAATATTGTAAGGTAAATGCTTTTGATCTAACAGCAACCTTTTACAATAAACATGGAAAAGTGAAACATGTATCAGTCAAGTCAAAACATGTCTTTACAATAACGAACATTCATGACCGAACCCCGAAAGCAAGTGAGCCATGATTGGTGTTTAGTTGAGCCTTTGGTACTGCAGGGTTTTTCCTGTGTACAAAATTCAGAGGCGGCCACCTCAGCAGTGCACCGGAAAGACCTGAAGCAACAAACGAAGAAGAAACAGCTTTCTTTTTTTTTTTAACTTTAATGTACCGAAGAAGAAACAGATCATGGAGCAACCGTTGTGCACTCCCATTTCCTGGTTGCGAGGCAGAGGTGGCACACTCCAGCCATCTCCAAAGTCATACAAAACACAGTATATACATTACTATTACTATATTTACACTTTAATATGTATTAGTGGATGAATTTTTCATGGTTGTAATTAGGGGTGTTAAAAAAAATCGATTCGGCGATATATCGCGATACTACATCGCGCGATTCTCGAATCGATTCAATAATCGGCAGAAGCGATTTTTTTTTTTTTTTTTTAAATAGGATTCACACCTTGAGCATGGAAGAATGTTATATGAACGGAACATTAAGCCTTAATATTTTATTTTAATGCTGTTCAAACATGAAACAGATTACAACCTCTATAAGACTGAAATTTCAGATAAATAAATAATACATTTTCATATAAATCTTACACTCTACAAGCTTACTGATTAGTATTTTCTAAATTTGAATGAAAAAAATCGCAACAATCGACTTATAAATTCGTATCGGGATTAATCGGTATCGAATCGAATCGTGACCTGTGAATCGTGATACGAATCGAATCGTCAGGTACTAGGCAATTCACACCCCTAGTTGTAATTAAAAAATGGCCTAAAAGTAACAGCAACTTTGTATTCATATAATTTCCAGTTTTTTTACCCTGATCGTAAAATGGTTGCAGGAAGGCGGCCCATAATGGTATCGGCACCGCCGTGAGTACCGATACCTTAAAATAAGACACCTGGTATCGGTAGTCACCCATCATAGCCAGGGTGATACCACCTGTGCCTTAATTTGAGCCAAGAAAAACCCTGCAGTGTGATGTTATTTTCAATCGACACCAAGTGACAAAATGGCCGCCCCCCCCAAGATGGATAAAAACGAGTAGATTTTGCTGCTTAATTCATACTTCACAAGCACAATAAATCAGAAGACCATGTTTAGACGAATGGGACCACATAGAACATTTTATTGTTACGATTTTTGACTTGACTTCCTCTTTAAGTAATTTGCAATACTAGTGATTATAAATGATCAAGTGTCTTGCATAAGGACACACCAATAGAGCAAATCCTCTATTTGAGGCCAAAGATGAATTATTACCTTGGGCCTGGGTCTTGTCCTCTTTTCTTGGTGCTACAGGTGTGCGTGGGACCACCATGGCTGTCAGGTAAACCTGGTTAGGGAGCGAGTTGTTGGGCTTCCCCCTTCCACCCGGGTTAACCTTTTTAGTACAGAGTTTTCCCCTCCCATCTGAGCCTGAGCTTTTAAGTCCATTTGCTTCTTTCGCTCTATGATTTACGGCTTTCTCTTTCTCCTTCCCTTTGGACTCATCACACAGTCTTCCAGCTCTTCGTTCTTCCCTCCCTGATGTCACTCCATCCTTCGATCTGATGTCCCCCAAGCTCCTCTCTCGCATCGCAAACGTTCCTCTCCCTCTCCCTCCCCCTCTTCCTCTTCCTGCTCCTGCTGCCCCCCCTCTCCGTTGGCTCCTAGGCATGCTATAGGACTGAGTATGTGTCTCTCCTTGCGGCTGTTTTTCTCGTGGCCGAGCCCGCGCGTCTCCACCTGCAGCTTGAGTGCTGGCTCTGCTGTTGGCCCCATTGGCAGTCGGAGGTTTAGGGGCCGGTCGGCGGGTGCAGGGTCGGACTTTGTCCTCTGCTTTTGGTTGGCTATCGGGTTGCGTTTGATCCCCTTATAACACAAAGGAAAGCATCAGATTATTTATTAGGTAACCTCATGTGGAAATTGGGAAAGGTCTGGAAAAGCCATACATAAGAAAATAGTCTTGATTTCCAACCATTCTTTAGATTTTTACATGCAAATATCATTTTGGTAACTTGCACTAGTAAGCAACTAATGTACAATTTATCCCAATATCATTTTCTCAATGTTGTCACATAACTGCTGATTTAAAAATACTGTTACATTCTATTCCTTTTACATTTTTCCACACAGTATCGTTACCTGTAATATGAGGAGATGAAGATCGGGAGTGCTTCCAGCTGTCCTTCTTCCCTAAAGAATTGTTGTTAATGGTGTCCTGGGGAGAAAAGAACAATGTGAACAACATAATTCAGTATAACAATTATCATCGACATACAATGACACACATAACACATATTGTTCACAAAGATAAACAAAATGTTATTTTACGACAGTTGTGTTGTGTATGTGTTGATGTGCATCATGTGTGTTGCGCATGTGAGACGCACTACAAAGAATTAAGTCTTGTATTACATTTGGTTTTTGGGTTGTGTTTCAGTAGGTGGTTGTACATGTGATCTGGCTAATGCAAATCCTGGGGTCATTCCAGTTGGCTCAGTGGCTCCAGAGGACAAAGTTTATAGCAGGCAGTCAAACAGCTTTTGGCCATGAGAGATGTCAGACGCTGACTCGATAGCAAGCTCTAAAGTAACTTTATGAGAAAGGAAAAAAAAACAAAAAACACTTGATTGAGCTATGCCATTCATAAACAGGTCCAGCATCATATTTATAAATGTAAACATTTGTTTTTCTATAGAATATGCATCTCTAAATTTAAAAATACTTCAATTGCAAAATAAATCATTAAATGGATATAAAATCCTTATTTGGAATACATTGTTAGCAGCACATCCCAATATGGTGCAATACAGTTCGACACTGCTGCAACTACACTCACAATAATCAGGTGACTTTGTGGATTATTATTTATTTTTTAAAAACATGCAAAGCCTACTATTCAATTTTAATGTAAAACAGGTATTACAGTTTTCTGAAAGCAAATGTCAAATCTTTCACCAAATAAAATTACCAGAATGTGATTATTATTCATTTCATCTCAGTGCAAAAAAACAATATTGATTTTGAATGATATAAACTCCGACTGAAGACATCCAATCCAAGATGCTTAAAAATAGCAGAGGTCAAAGCCATTGTTCACTGCACTCTCCTTGCTTCAATTTTCAATCCATATGTTTCACCAGGTTCTTACTTGAAAAGTCTACAGTCAACATTTTTTTACAACTGTATTTGATTTTCTTTCTGTCACAGACAATGTCAGTAATGACACAATAGTGAATTGGAAATACTACATGTCCTTGTGGTTAAATTAGCGCAGTTTCTCATCAGGGCTGCAGTAATCAAGTCACATTAAAGTTTCCTGAATATACTCATGCATATAGGTCTCAAGGAACACGTGACCAAACTGTTGGCCTTTATTTTTATACACATTTCTAGACTCCACCAACACATCTATGTACTTTGTGTTTCCATCAAAGAAAATGTCAAGTTAAGAGTGGAACAAATTTTAGCCTTTAACGTACAAGACTTATATTGCATTCCCCGAAGATGTGAAGTCGGAGTTTTCTGACCTCTGACCAGGAAACGTGGACTGCAACGCCACTCAAACTGGGAAGTCCAAGTCGCAAAGTTGGAAAAAAAAAAAAAAAGCATACCCGACTTTGCCGACCGACTTCAATCAGACGCCACTCCACAATGGCAACCCTCATGGAGACACAGACCGTGAATGGAAAAACATAATTTACAAGATTATAAAACATCTATCTTTATTTATTACATTAATTTAGTTACACTATATAACTTCACGTAACACTGTGATTTTTACTGACTACGTGAAAATATACCGCTAGCTCCCTCAAATTGTGCGGTCAAATGTATGACATGTTTATGAGATAACCCTTTATTTATATAAATAAAGGAAATGTGTTTTAATTTCAGTGCTTCTCAATTATTTTTTTGTTACGCCCCCCAGAAAGAAGAAAATATTTCATGCCCCCACAACTTTCCACTGTGTCTATAGATTTATAAATGTATTTACTTGTTAAAAAAAACAACTGTATTCGCACTTCAAAATGTTTGCTTTGTTATTGTTTACTGCAAAACTTATGTTTGTTTATGTACAGCACTTTGTATACAGCAATGCCTGTTCTTAAAGTGCTCTATAAATAAAGTTGAGTTGAGTATAAAATTGTTGTAAGTACACCTCTGCAGAGAATAATAATACTCCGAATACTAATACCTAATACTCCTTGCACACTCGCTGACAATGAGGGTGCCACTGCCACCTACTGCAGTGGATGTGTAATTCCACTTTGCTGCAGAGAAAAAAAAAAGAAGTTTTCCTTGGGGTCACACGCACCTCCTCTAGTATCGCACACCTATCAAGGGTCCACCCACCTGTTTGGGAATGACTGAATTAACCAAACCATAAACAATTTATCAGAATTAGCCATCTTTGTTGTTTACATTCTCCTGAAACACTGAAGTTGCAACTGGTACAATATATGAGTGGGATAACTCCGACTTCCCGCCATCCTGGAATGCAACATTAAACTCATTCAATGCTAGCCATTTTCAGACCCTCCTTTACCATGCCACGTGGAAAAAAAACAATACTGTATACATAAATACGTACCTGGGATTGAATGTCTTTCAAAGGCAAATACAGTATATGTCCTTGAGATTTTATGTATATCTATGTTATCACTCATCATAAAAAAATGCATACAAATAATAAAGAAGTCAATCCAAGAGTCAGGTATAAGCCCTCTGTTTCAAAAGACAAGTCCTTACAGACTGAACTACCGCCGCCAGAGATTAAATTCCATACATGATCTAAACATATTCTGTCCTTTACTATTCTTTCATGAAGTGACAGAACATGTTTTTAGGCAAACTTGAAGGATGATGCTGATGGATGCTGCGGTGAGATGACTCCACTCTGATACGAACTGACACCGTAAACAGGATGCAGTTCATTTAAAGGGGTACTGCTCCTACTAGATTTGGCCTACTAACACTACTTATTACTGAACCCTGGCAAATGCTAAACTTGTTTATATATATATATTCTTCATGAAACTAAGTCTGCTGCCTTGGCTTATATGCATGTCTGTACTGTACGTATATGTTGCTGTTGAGGTTGTTAAAATAACATATTTAGTGTTAAAGCATTCATCTAATGTGCACTAACCTGCTATGACGACGACATGATACATTTATGTGTATTTGCCACAGATACTAACAGACACAAAAACAAGGTACAATGACTTTTCAATGTGCACTGCTGGTAAATTTCTAATGTTTTTCAGAAACTGTGCACACATACAATGGACTACAATGACGGACACAAAAACACAGGCATTGCTGTACCATGATGAAGACAGGATAACAGCACATACAAATACATGCAGTTTGGACTAATGATGCTTGTTTCTAAGTACAGGATCCACCCATTCTCTCTCTCTCTCTCACTCACACACACACACACACACACACACACAAACAGACACATATTCCCTCAGCTCATTTCAATGACAGACAAATCACAAGGGTGGACCCATCCCTAATCCCTACCTGGGTGCCGGCTTGTGGTCGTTGTGGCATTAGAGCCAGCGTGGTGGGCCTCTTTGGTCGATATTTGTCCATGACAGCACAGATTGAGCCCCCGTGGAGCGGTGACAGCCTCCACCCTCCCTCCTCCTTCTCCTCTTCTCCCCGTTTTAAACCGGTGTAGGTTCTCCGTCTCCTCCACCTCCCTGTTTCTCCCCTTCTTCCTTCTCTGACTCCTGAATCAGCCTCAAGCTAGACAGCTGGACACACCCCTTTTACTCCCTTCATGCTTGATCATTGGCTAGGCTCATTGTCACGTCATCATCGTCACCATCATCTTCCTGGCAGGAGCAGAGCAGAGACGAGCGATAGAAAGACGGCTCTAAGATGGGAGATAGAGAGAGAAGAGTGGGTGGATGATGTAGTAGGTAGATGAGGTGAATGGGGATGGACGGTAAAAGAAGGCAAACAGGGAGAAAGGGGGAGGAGAGGAAGTCATCACCAACCAATCATCACAAGGCATGACATCATCAGCTCCTCCATCTGCTTATGCCGCGTCCCGTAAGCAGAAAGCACTATGAGTGTGCATCAGTTAATCTGTGAAATAACACATCGTACAAAATGCGTTGAAGGACAAATTTCCCTTCACAAAAATAATTAAGTAGGGGGTGCTGAGCAACAAACGTGCTTGAAATCAAAAAGTGGTCCAGGTCGCCTGAAGTCAAGACCACGGCACTCAAAGGCTAGAATGTGGGGCACAAGTTAATTCAATTCATATGGTTCCAACCTGTACCCATCCCTAGTCTCCGTCACCTGGATCAGGGCAGGCCTTGGGCATAGTCGAACTAGGCGGTCGCCTAGGGCGCCATCTAGTGGATGTGGTGCCAAATTGCAAGGGGAAAAATTTTTTTTTTTTCTTCCCCTCAGCTTTTCTAAAATAAAATGTTACACAACATATTTTGTATAATAGTTTTATGACTTCTCGTCCAAATATATGACTATGAGATCATGACCTGGTGCCCTGAACTTGACACACTGCTGCTGTTTACAGTGAAAGGTAGGGGGAGAGGTCAAACGTCTTAGTGCTATTTGATGAATGGCACGCGTGTGCGGTCTATACAACAAAAACTTTTACACTGCAAAGGTCCAAACCCTCAGGAAATGCATTAAGAAATTGGCGAAAGGTAGAGGGAAAAACAAGCCCAGAGTAGTATGCCAGTCAATCCTTGTCTACTAAAATAAACATGAAAATAGCATTAGCTTCTTAGCTTGCTTACTCTACCATTGCATCCATGCTACTCTGCTCACCAGAGCGGGGCAAAGCTGGCTGGCTTTAAAATAAATCAGTCCAGTCCATATACCTGCAAATAGATTTCTCTAAATTGTTTCACATAACCACATTAATTTATGCAAGATAAAAATGGGGTATATGCCACGGAAAAGGCGGGACTACCCAGATTTTGCACATGGGTTTTGATTCCGGTTTGTGCGCAACCGAGGCGCACAAATTCGGAAGCACACGTCGCAAACCGAATCGGAACCAAAGCTCATGTCCAAAAACAGTCCCGCCTCTTCCGTGGCATATACCCCATTGTGTGCTGGTCCAATGTAAAGTAAGGCATACTGAAGTTTTTTTTTTTTCTGCACACCATCTTGTTACTAGATCTAAATTTGTATAGTTGTACAGAGGTGGGCAGGTCAATAAAGTTTGAGCATTTGTGATTTGGCAATAGTCAACATTCGGGACACCCTTCAATCGTCAATATTTCAAAACAAACCATCAATTCAATTGCTCAGCAAAACAAGCAGCCAATGTTCCCGCCATTTGAAGAAGGCATCTGTCAAAATGTGCCATCCGTGATTGATGAGTTGCCAATCACATTGGAAGGATTTAAAAAAAAAAAAAAAAAAAAAAAACTGTAAAGTTTGGCAATTTTTCACCTATAGGGCTGAGCCTGTCCTGCATGCAGCTATACTCCACAAGATCTCCAGCACAGTGTTGTTTCCGGTTCCATTTTAAAATATTTACAGCCAAAAATATTAAGGACAGCATCTCCATTTTGAATTGCACCATTAAACATGTCAGATATGATGGCAAATTTGCCATCTTTGATACCAGTGAACCGTTTACATATGGGTTTGGCCATCAAATCCATGCATCTACAAACCCAAGTCAAGCAAAGAGGTAAGGGTAAGTATGCACAGACAATTTTTTTTTTTTTTTACATTTTATTTAGATTGTACTGGCATTCCAAGAAACAGCCCTCCAGGAGACAGAAGCTGCAGTCGGTCCTTTGAATACCAGACCTGCAGGAAAAACAAACACTAAAATGTGTCAAACTGACAATGCATTGTGCCGTTTAAAACTTACCAGCAGGATCTTTTCAAAAGCCGCCAGACCTTGCAGTTTTAGCAGGTCTCTTCCAATATTTGCCAAAATGCCAGTTGAATGGCCAAAAGGGATAACCGGGCTCACCAGGGAAGTACCGCGTTTGCGCATACACAACTCTTCCTCGTTTGTATCTTGAGCCAGAGTCAAAGGAATAGACCGGCTCGAGATGAGACACATGACTGAAGACTGGCTTGTAGCTTTCATCGCCGGCACCATAACTGCCAGCATCTTGCCATTGTTGAGCCGTCTGAGGTGGTACTAACGCATTCGGGTTTGGAGCTGCACCACCGTACTGGTCAGCGAAAACGGTGGCAGGCATACCAGGAGCCCACTGTGCCATACCAGCACGTTGAAGTTCATCTCCTGCATGTGCAATTTGGATTTCTTGACCAGCAGACTCTACATTGGAACTGGCACTTAGAGGGACGTGGAACTGGGATGGATTATAGACTTTTGACCAATAATCCTTCTCAGACCAGTAAGCAGATGGAGGAGCGGCATAAGAACCATAATCTAAAAATAAAATAGAAGTTGAAAAAAAAAGCATTGAGAGAACAAAAAGCAATCATAATGTAGCATTTACCTTTCTGTAAAAGATTACAGATTATGCTTCCAATCAGCAGACAGGCAATCCACATCCTATTAAGGAATTAAATACATAAAATACGTACCACCCTGTCAACACTTCCTCTGTAGAGTTGACCACATTCACAACCAAGTTACTTACATAACACCGGTGGAGGGGACTGGGAATGATGTAAGGATATGTCTGCAACGACATAAAAAAACGGGGGGGGGCATCGGTTATTCGTTAAATTCAAAGAGGTGGGAGGATATTCAAGGCCCAAAAGACTTTGCTTACCTGCTAGGAGTCCAACATGCAACTTGCAAAGGAGCCTGTGTGAAATTACATAGGACCCCTAAAGCCTCTTTTAAGGCTCGCCACAACAATTGATTGGTAATGCTAACT
This sequence comes from Festucalex cinctus, assembly GCF_051991245.1. Lineage (NCBI taxonomy): Eukaryota > Metazoa > Chordata > Actinopteri > Syngnathiformes > Syngnathidae > Festucalex > Festucalex cinctus. Next base: position 18,218,677 of record NC_135413.1, on the reverse strand, counting down.
AGAAACAGCTGGTGGGGATGGAGAGAGAGAGAGAGAGAGAGAGAGAGAGAGAGAGAGAGAGAGAGAGAGAGAGAGAGAGAGAGAGAGAGAGAGAGAGAGAGAGATCGTGCGTGTATAATGCAAAGTAATGGATTCCAATCGCTGTTTAAAAAAAAAAAAGAGAGGAAGAATTTCCAATTTGAGTAATTTGAAGATCGCGAAGTTGCTATTCGCAAATAAACAAACAAATAAATAAATCTCTACATTTACGAATTTGTGCTGGTCAGACATCACACATTTAATAGACATTTAATATCACAGCATGACGCTGCTTTTTCCAACAGTCCTCCAATGTGTCCCAAACAAACCAATCAAATGTCGCCATATTTGTTGATGATATGAACAGCCAACCAGCGAAGCCGTAAGAATTATGGCCACGCCTACGTTACGCTCCCGTCTCGCCCTCGCCAAAGTGTTGCCGACGAGCCTCGCCTCCAATCCAGTTTGACACATAGTAAACTTTGGAAGAGTCTCGTCGTTCGGGACCAATTTAGACCAATAATCTTTTATTTTTTGCTAACTTCTTGACTGAACCGTCTGTATTTTGCTCTTATGATAGAATGAGAAGGAATCATGGTGGTGAATTCAGTGCATTGGTTTCGCAAATGTCTTCGTTTACACGATAATCCGGCGTTGCAAGAGGCCCTCAATGGAGCTAATACAGTGCGGTGTGTTTATATCCTGGACCCGTGGTTTGCTGGCGCCGCCAACGTGGGCATCAATCGATGGAGGTTTGCTACTTTTCAAATTAACAATATTCGCTGATCACAAATAACTATAAACTCGCATTTTGTATGATTCGTTGCGTTTTGGATATGCGACGTCAGGAGTTGAGGCTCGGGCCTCCTCCTTCCGTCAGGTAGCTAATGCTAGTTTACGATGGAGAGGTGCTAACTTTAGGTCATTTTGTGATGTCGTTCGATGTTTATCAGTTTTTCGTCGAAAATGCATTTTTGATCAGATTCATATTATAACCGCTTGGCTTTTCACTCGACTGAAATAAGACATTCGGATTGTTTTAATTGTGTCACTTATGTGCTAGTTACAGATCGGACAGGTCTCACTCATTACTGCGGGCACTCAATTTGTTTAGATGCACTTTGGCTGTTTCAAGCAATACCGCGAGATTTTGGTATTTTCTTTAAAAAAAAAATTTTACGTAAAAGGTTTACGATCACTGCGTTATGTAACGTAGATAATTAACGTGCAGCGGGGGTTGGAATGTGATTTATTTCCTATTAGATTTATGTAATGGATTTATTTGCTACGCGTTTAGTATCCCTGTATGCGTTACCTAACGAAATCAAATACAATATTTGCAATATACCTTCAAAATAATAATGCAAAAGTGTGTGTGTGCCTGTGTGTGTGTTTTAAGATCTATATTTCAGATTCACGATTTGATTCAGGCACAGAAAGGATGTAACAATCATTTTGTGAAAATAGAGGAGATTACGTACGCTATGTTACATTGCCATAACGCCTTCTTTTCCCTTCACATAACAAGATCGAGGGCATTTGTCTCCAATGTGATTTGATTCCTGTCTAATGGCTCACTTTTTTTTGTATGAAGGTTTTTGCTGGAGGCACTGGAGGACTTGGACTGCAGTCTGAAGAAGTTCAACTCCAGATTGTTTGTTGTCAGAGGGCAGCCTGCGGAGGTTTTCCCAAGACTTTTTAAGGTCTGTTCTATAATCATCACATTGTGCTCACCATGATACCATAATATGACGGGCAATTAACTAGTTTGAACAGTGGCATATGAAAACCTCATCATGCAACAGAAGAGGTACGCTCAGTGTTTTATTTTCGTTTCATTGCTGCAGGCACAAGGTTATTACTTTCACCCTGTTCCTGCATGTTGCACAAGGTCATGTCACATGTTTTACAATGTCAGATTATAACAGCAATCTAAAAATGTGTTTGAGCAAATACATTTTCCTTTACACTGAATCCATATTGATTATTTGGACACACCTTCTCAATGCAATGCATTTTCTTTATTTTCATGACTATTTATATTGTAGATTGTCACTGAAAAAGGTGAAATAATTGAAAACATGTTTATATTGTAGTTCCTTCAAAATATTCAGTCTTTGCTCTGATGAGTATTTATTTATTTATTTATTTATTTATTTATTTATTGGCACACTGTTGGCATTCCCTCGATGAGCTTCAAGAGTAGTTACCTAAAATTATTTTCCAAATATATTGGAGTTCCCAGGGGTGAGAACGCCAAGAGTGTGCAACGCAGTAATCAGAGCAAAGGGTGGTTATTTTGAAGAAGCTCGAATCTAAAACATGTTTTCAATTATTCCACCCTTTGTTTTTGTTAAGTACATAACTCCGAATGTGTTTTATTCTGAGTTTTGATGCCTTGACTGAGACTCTACAATGTAAATAGTCATGAGAATAAAGCAATTGACACATTGAATGAGGTGTGTCTAAACTTTTGGCCTTTACTGTATATTTTCACATAGCGGGATAATGGGAACCACTTGCTCATGTACAATTTTTAATAGAAACAGCAACATTAACATGATGTCATATTCGTTTCTCCGCTGTGATACCGATACTCTATCTCACTTATCCAACCTTCATGGTTACAGTGAAGGCTTTTTATATCAATATTATGTCATTTTTATCTGTCAACATCTATATATACATTTTCTTCATCTTTTATTTATCTTATATTGTATAATGTGAATAACACTGGTGATAACACTGGTCTTTGTCTCTACAGGAGTGGAAAATGACAAGGTTAACTTTCGAGTATGACCCAGAGCCGTATGGGAAAGAGAGGGACAGCGCCATAATCAAGATGGCCCAAGAGTTAGGAGTGGAGACGATAGTCAGAAACTCTCATACTCTCTACAACTTGGACAGGTTTGTGACACACGTATGTGCACCTACAGTATAAAGCTCTGTGGGGTGGAATGATGCGCTGTGTGTGTGAAAGTCATTTGGCTGGTCAGGGTGGACGTATGTTGTGCAATGGCAGTTTGAGGTGCGTCTCCGGCCGTTCTTGCAAATCTCCCCAGCTACAGTGCTTGTCGATGTGGTAGCTCAGGAAGAGAAAGAAGCAAAACATTTAGTCAAGATTATCAGTTCATATGTTTTTATGCACTATGAGGCGGGGACTGGTCGCCAGTCAATCACAGGAGGCCACATAATGTCTCGAACCTTGCTATGCATGTTTTTGGAATATGGGAGGAGCTAATATACTCAAATAAAATCCACACAACCACCAGTAAGCACATACAAAGATGAAATGCTAAGATGGAAATGCTGACCCTCTCGACTGTGATGCTGATGTGCTATCCACTAGGTCGCCATGTTACCACACGAGATATCAATATTGGAGTGAAAAAAAGGACGAAATTAGAGGTGCAATTTTTAATAGACAACTAAGTAATTATCAAATTAATACTTATTTTTGATAATCGATTAAGCAGCAATAAATATTGTGCTATTTCTGTTAGGGATGCACGATAATATCGGTGGCCGATAATTATCGGCAATTATCGACCAATTTGACATCAAACAGATAAACCAGATAACAGAGAAATCTGCCGATAATTATCGGCAATTTGATTTCATACAGATAAACCAGATAATAAAGGGATCCAGCAATAATTATCGACATGCCACATTGGTTCATCTGTTGCGGTTGTGGCTCATATCAACAAAATTCAGCTTCATGATGCTTTACATACATTGAAACATTGTTCAAAGTTTATACAATGTTTCAATGTATTTGTTAGACATATAGTAGGACTCGAAAGTATATTTGTATTCAAGTTAATTTTGCAAACAATTATCGGCTAACTTATCGGTTATCGACATCGGCACTTCTAAATTATTGGTTTATCGGTATCGGTTGAAAATAGCATTATCGTGCATCCCTAATTTCTGTAGTCCTAATGAAAGCAGAATGATTCGTTGGTTTGAATCAAAATAAACTATTTGCTTGTACATTGAAAAACAATAATCAGTAATATAATTTTTGGCCTATTTTCTGACATATTGCACACCAAATCGGTAAATGATTCTTAATTAGCTTTGTATATTTCCATTTCTTTATTTTTATTTACCATCCAGCCATCCTCTTAACCGCTTGCTCCTCACAAGGGTGGCGGGGATGCTGGAGCCTATCCCAGCTGGCTTCGGGCAGTCATACTGGTTGTAATTCCACTGGCTGTGTTTTTGCATGTAAATTGGCACCACAAAGTTCTGATGACAACCAGTTCAGGGTGTACGCCGCCTACTGCCCATAGCCAGCTGAGATATGCTTCAGCACCCCCCGCGACCCTTGTGAGCAGTAAGCGCTTCAGAAAATGGATGGATGGATGGAAGTTGTGATGGGCTAGAAGGCAAAACTACCCGAAAGAAATGCAACTCATGGTCCTGTTAGGTCACGCTGCTCTCTAAATGTTGAGATAATGAGACTGTGTGGCGGGTGAGAAAAGGCCCTTATACTAGTTGTGCAACTTCTTTGCTCTTGCCTGCTGTGCTACATGGAGAGTACCGGTACTCAGGTCATTATTACATGATGATTTGGAGTAGAAGTACAACAATAAATCAACAACTAATTGATTGTCAAATTAATCAATTGTTTTTGGGACTCAATCATTTAAGATACCTGGTTTAATTAAAAAAACAAACATGCAATGCAGCCTCTCAATAGTAAATATTGTCAGGTTTTTGCAGTCCTCCATGAAAACAGACTTGCCTTTGTGTTGAATCAAAATAAGACATTTGCAAACATTTGTATTTACTTTGGAAAACAATCATCGTTTGTCTTTTTTTCTGACATGATATGGAACAAGTTACTGAATCTTAATTAATTTGTTTATGCATTTTCTGCACTCAGTTTGAAATAAAAGTCCTGATTTTGATTTATTGGGATGGAAATTTAAATGTTTTATATATATATATATATTACATATTTAATTGATTTATTAAAATAATCATTGGATGTAGCCCCAAGGAATATACCGTACCTATGGATGAGACTGAAAGAAGCTTAGTGTTTGTGTGCACACAGAGTTGTAGTGGTGGTGACGGGGTTTGCTTGGGTGTTTGAGGATATGTGCTTACTGTGCTTATTCAAAGCAGTCACAGTTGAAATGACCAATAGGAAGCCATGTCTGCTGCTAATCCAGCACCGCTGCATCCCGTACTGGCAGATATACACCGGTTGTATAAGCGAGAAAGTAAAAATACACTGCTTTGTCATCAGCCCCAGTGGCAAGACATAAATAAGCCATGAAGTTGAAATGCAAATGACAAACAGAAACTTACACACTTTTATGTGTAAGTTTGAATCAAGCCATTCAAATGTACAGATAAACTAGTCAAGCTAGGACACCGGCTTGCGATTGACTATGATTTTAAAAAAAAAGAAGAAGAAAAAAAAAAGAAAAAACTGCTAATTTAATTTTCATGTACGTTTGTTTGTACTCACAAGTCTGCTTGTCGGAAGGCCATTCTGTACAGTTTACGTTTCGATATTGTACCTTAGGTAAGACTGCTGATATGTGTTCCTTTCAATCTTTTTTTGCTTGCAGGATAATAGAGATGAACAACAATAGCCCTCCACTGACCTTCAAACGTTTTCAGACAATTGTGAGCAGGCTGGAGTTGCCTAGGAGACCACTGCCTCCCATCAACCAAAAGCAGATGGACAAATGTCACACGAAAATAACAGACAACCATGATCAGCTTTACAGTATACCTTCACTGGAAGAATTGGGTAAACAGATGTTTGACATTAGTCATGAAACTTGATCTTCTCTTGCATAGAGATGACATTATGCGTTAAAATACCACAAGTCTAGCTTGAAAGGGTGTTAATAATTTGTGCACCAAAGCATCAAGTATCATCACAGATGTCAGCCAGATCTTGGAGTTATTTAGAGGAAGCAGAGTCACGATTAGTAGAATGGTCGTTTGCTAGTTGTTAGAACTAATTTTGGTATCAAAATTTCCAGGCTTCAAGACAGAAGGTTTGCCTCCAGCAGTGTGGCGTGGAGGAGAATCCGAAGCGTTGGACAGACTCAACAAGCATCTGGACAAAAAGGTGATCTACATGCTGTTGTGCCAAGCAGGGACTGGCATTTGCTTTTACAAAATGTCCTTTCCCGATTTGTTGTTTTTAAATGTTAATATTTTGAATGGAATAGCTTCAAGAGGCAAAAATCAGTTCCACACAGCCAACTACATTTTTAATTCTCAATTAATCTATAAGCCCACAACCCGACTGGCAGTTCTGTTTTTGCCATCTCTGTATATACGTACTACACTACATGTTGATTTGTTTGAATGTGTGTGTATTTAGGTGTGGGTGGCTAACCTTGAGCATCCTCGGGGCAACATGTGCTCTCTGTACGCCAGTCCCACGGGACTGAGTCCGTATTTGCGCTTTGGTTGCCTGTCCTGTAGGGTCCTCTACTACAACCTCAGAGAGCTCTACATGAAGGTACCACATATTAACTGATGCTAGTTTGTTCTGCTTTCTTCACCGTTGCATCACAATTGCTGTCTCCACACTTCTGTCTTGTTTGAAATTAGCTCCGGAAACGTTGCAGTCCTCCTTTGTCCCTTTTTGGTAAACTGTTATGGAGGGAATTCTTCTACACCGCTGCTACCAACAACCCAAATTTTGACCGTATGGATGGAAACCCAATTTGTGTTCAGGTGGGCACAGATCAAACATATAAACATACACTTGATTAGGTATGAGTCTATTAACTCATTCACTGCCAGCCATTTTCACTGAAGCAACTCCCTTCGTTCCCGGCCGTTTTACTAGATTTTGACTGATTTTTGCAAGGCCCACAGAATATAGTGTTCTATTGCTATTGCTAATATGGAACCTACCAAAAGGAAGACTTGAGTCTCTTATTTTATCAGGAAAAAAAAAAAAAGTATATTTCTATCTGTTGCAATTAGCATTAAAATATAGCTAAGTTTCATCATTACTCACAAATCCCCTTAAAACTGTGGGGCAAACAACTTTGTTGCAACATGGCCTTGGTTGATCTCTTATACTCTTCTGCCACCTGCTGGCTGTTTTTGTAATAACTGCCATTGCCATTCTCTTCAGTTCAGAGTCTGCATCAAAGCCTTCTGTATGCACTAGCATAAAAAAACAAACCTATAAATACATCTTTGGGAGCATGGTAATATTTATAATAGAACGTATTTATACGTTTTTGGGAGCAAATGAGTTAACAATGTGAAAATGAGGACAGAGTTTGGGTGTAACTGTTCTGGATAAACCTTTAAGGTAAATCAAAACTTAAATGGTGCGTTCACAGTGTTCTTGTATGAACCTTGACCTGTCAATCGATGGTGTCACATCTTAGACGCGTCTGTTTGGCGTGTACTTGGAACTACGTGAGTTGAGATATGCAGGAGCTGATACTGAGCTCTAGTGACTCTTGTGTGGGGAGTGTTATGTCTGTACTTGGAGTACTTGTGAGCAGGGACATACTGGGCCCTAAATTCACGCTTTTGTTTCTCACATGCCATTTTTTATTTTTTTTTAATAAAATCTTTTGGCCAACTTCTAGACAATTATCAATTTTGGTGCAGATTTCTACTCAAAGTGAACATATTACAAATGGGGCTTGAGTTTGACAACTAGTGGAAGGTAGCACAGTGTGGTAGTGGTTAGGACATCTGCCTCACAATTGAGAGTTTGAATCTTGGCTTTGGCTATCCTGTGAGAGTTTTCACATTGGGCACTGGCTGCCGACTGATCCAGGATGTATCCTGCCTCTTGCCTAGAGATGGACTCTGAGGAAAAGCAATGCAGAAAAATGGATGACTGGATAGATAGTGGGCATCATGTCTTCTTTATTTTTTTAAATCCCAGAATAGGAGGAATATAGTAAATATTATGGCAATGCAAAGGTTAGAAATGATCACAATAAATCTGTCTCCAGATTCCTTGGGATCAAAATCCAGAAGCATTAGCCAAATGGGCTGAGGGCCGGACTGGATATCCCTGGATTGACGCCATCATGACCCAGCTAAGAAAGGAGGGCTGGATCCACTACTCGGCTCGGCACGCTGTAGCTTGTTTCCTCACCAGGGGTGACCTGTGGATCAGCTGGGAGAGTGGCATGAAGGTAGCAGAGGGGTCTGAAACGTCGTTGCCCACCGGATACGATAAATATAATACCTTGGAATTGAGTGATGTTTTGGTTCTGCAGGTGTTTGAGGAGCTGCTGCTGGATGCAGACTGGAGTGTCAATGCTGGCAGCTGGATGTGGCTGTCTTGTAGTGCCTTCTTTCAACAGTTTTTCCACTGCTACTGTCCTGTTGGCTTCGGAAGAAGAACTAACCCAACAGGAGACTACATCAGGTAGGCAGTGTTTAGTGAAGCTCTGCATATTCGCGGTTCAGCATTTGCATTGACAACTACAATATTTAATTTTTTTTTTAATCTATACTTTTTCTCTGAAATGTTCCCTTGTTTTCTGTCGTTGTGCTTAGGCCAGGGTTATAATAGTTTTGGGGGTTTTATGGATAGATAGATTTAAAAAAAAAACAAAAAAAAACTTTGGCGTTTTATTTAGGTGAAACTTGTGCCTGGTTGTACAATGTGTACCATTTGTTTATATTTCAACCAAGAAAGGAGGGGAGCACTTTTTACTTATTATTGCATTACATGCAAGTTGAGTTGAGTGACAAAAGAAGAGAGGCCCTAACAATTGTGCTGTTACTTACCAAACTGCAGCCATACAGGCACGGCCTGGTGACTTCCCTATAAGGGGCACATTGGAAGGGAACTATAATTCCTAAAGGACTGTTCAAGCGTCATTGTGTACGCCCATACTTTATAGCTGTCGTAAAACCGAAATAAATGCGTGTAAAAATAAACCCAGAAAGTTCATATATGAAATTAATTGACAAAGATTAAAATTGACATTTTCGCTCTAATTATACTTGGTTTGTTTTTTAAATGTCAAATGTACAGTGGTAGTTTCTGCCATCTTGAGACATCTTATAGGCAATTGCAATGCAATTACTCGCACATTTTTGCTATTTATGACAGGATTCGTTCCTGATCGCCCACCATTCGCATTAGAGTGATCAGCAACGTTTTTGTTTTATTTCATATTGAATCTGAAAAACTTTGTCTCCTTCATAATGCAGCTGTTTAGTCCAACCATAATCTTGTAAAGAAAACACAGTTAAAAGATTGATCTCTCCTGCAGGCGCTACATCCCCATCTTAAAGGACTACCCAAATCGCTACATCTATGAGCCATGGAACGCGCCAGAGTCAATCCAGAAAGCGGCAAACTGTGTGGTGGGGGTGGACTATCCGAAACCAATGATCAACCACGCCGAGAGCAGCAGACTCAACATCGAGAGGATGAAACAAGTTTACCAGCAACTCTCACATTACAGAGGACTCAGTAAGTCTGTCTTATTTGTGTAAACATGCCCAGGAATAGAAAGATAGGGACATGATTGAAATCTCCATTGACCAGCATGAAGGCACCAGGAAATTCCATTTGTAATTTAATGCTTACAAGCGTGCATGATGTCACTCATTGGCTGCAGCAGCTTATTAGGTTGAATATGAACAAACAACTACGATTTTGTAACAGTGGTTAGTTTGTCCGCTTTGTTTTGTTAACCTCACACTACCCATAAAGATTAGTGGAAAGGACATTTAAAGCTCCAGTCCCCTATCTCACTTTTACTTCATTAGCACCGGTTATCGTCCCTTGCCATGTCTCCTTCGGGGTAGTGTTTGTCGAGTGGAGACATAAATTTAGGCTTCCTCATAAAATGGTCATGAATAGAAAAATACAATATAGAAGCTATCAGATAAAATGCATCTGTAGGAGTGAGTTGATTGGTTTATTTTAGAATATACAGTGTGTTGTATTTTGTAATTGTTTGTGTTTCAGGTCTCCTTGCATCAGTACCAACAATCCAGGAGGAGGCAGAGCCACTGATGACTGATGAGTCCCAGACCAGCAGTGGCCCCGGTGAGAGGACACACAACATATTTCTTATTCTAACCCAGATTCATAACTATTGGTTTTGTTAATAAAACAGCACATGCTTGTCTCCCCCTCCTTAGAATCTCCATCCATAGTTCACGATGAAACAACTGGCTGCTCTGCACATCCCGATTCATCCACAGTCTGCACACCTTCACACGCTGCTTTATACGCAGAACTGGAGAGTGATGCAATGAAATGTTTATCCCACACATCCATCAACTCTTCAGATTCACAAAGGCATCCTTCTGCAGCCATAACATCAACATGCGCAGACCACCCAGCAGCTGTAGATTCTCCCTCTTTATTAGTCGCAACACCAGCCCAGAGCTCCTTATCAAGGCCCAAGACGTGCACGCCTTCCTCATTATGTTCCACATTGCCACAGTCTCCTAGTGCAGCCACAGCCCCAACTCAGACATCTTCTTTGGGACCGAGACGAAAAAGCTTTACCCGTAAGGTACGCCGTGGCCAGAGGCAACGCGGACGACACAGCAGCCATGCAGTAGCCAGAGAGGGAGAGAGGAGAGGTGATGAGGAGGAGACGGAGCCCGGAGAAGGGAATGAAAAGATGGAGGAAGGTGTAGAGATGGAGGAAGAGAAAATGGAGGAGGAGACTTATGCAGTACATCCACAGTAATGAACGCTATAATAAAACCTTCATTGCTTTTACCAACAGAGTGATACAATGCATTAGCATTTTGGAGATGGAGCTCCCAATACTAATTTCTCTGTATTTTTAGATTTTGCGCAAATGGTCCAAAAACCCAAATAAAATTTTCTTCTGTTCCATATCGTGCAGGAGAAGTAGCATCGAACATCTAATCTGGAAACCTGGACAAATAAATGAAGGCATTATGGTTCTATGGAGAAAATATACAATCACAAATTACAACATTAGAGGTACAAATGCAATATCGAATCAGATCCAATAGGATAGATAATTTTACTCCAAATTCTGCGTTTTCAATGTAACTTTCTATAAAAATGTCGGTTTTGATTGACACCGCCATACGTATTTACTTAATATAGTTGTGGTTGTATTTTGCAGTTGTGCGGAACTTGACAACTTCATACTGAGAGTTTGTAATTGTTTTGCCTTTATGTAGAAGATGACAAGTCATCTCTCTCGCTCTTTTTTTTTTCCAACACATCTTTTTGTCATGTGCACATAATTTGACCTCTGCATTTGACCCATGACAGCAAACCCATACACTGGAGCAAGGAACTGGTTAGGCAATTCGGATTATCTGTATTTTGCTCGGGCGAGTGGGGAAGTGACATTAATAGATTTGAACCGGGGTCCCCGCAGTGTCACTTGGCCACGACTGCCCCTGGTAGATAAATAAGGTAACCCAAATTATATTTATGGTCCTGCAATTCTTCACTACAAAAAAACTTGATAATAAACTGAGCGTTATATTTGTAAAATTGAAACACTTGCATTAGATCTCATTAGATTGTGCAGGTTTGCCTAATTCACAGTCTGGACAGTACAGTAATGAAGTTGAAGCAGTACAACAGTCTTTTACGTGAATATTTGCTTTAAAATAATGGCAGACTGCAGAGACAAATTGTCTAAAGCAAGGGGGTGTCAAACTAATTTTTGTCACAGGCCACATTGTTTACCTCACTGGGCCATTATGACTGTGAACCCACACACAGTATAGCAAATGTATGATACCTCATATGATCACATACACAGAACAAATCGATGGAAAAATACTTTTGAAATCAGGAGTTAAATAAACAAACATCAATTAGTTTTTCCATTTATTTAACATAATTAAAAGTGAAGACAATTTTCAATTTTGTATCTAGCAAGAAACATGAAGTGAATACAAATGATTTGCCTTCGCAAGCTGCATTAAAGGATGTGGTGGGCCGGCTCTGGCCCCCGTTCTAGAGTTTGCACCTGTAGTCTAAAGGAATATTTAAGTGATGGACACTAAACATGGAGCGCCATATTGCATTGTAACTCTTGACATAGCCTTGTTTAACAATATTTTTTTTTCCTCGCTGTCAGCTGTAGCACCTCCCTGCTTTCTCCTGCTTCAATGACCATCTCCAACCTGAAACGTCTGTGCAATTAAGCCTAGAGGGATGACAATTCTGACTAGATAAAGCAGTATATTTTGATGACCAGGGTGGTAGATTTAACGTGTTCTCTTTTATGCATTGCAGCCTGTCAAAAGCTAAAATCTGAGTCAGGCAGAAGAATGAAATGTATTGATCGTATTATTTTGTAGGTTCTTCTGTGTCCAGCATTTGGTGGCACACATGTATATAATGTATAGATATACAGAATAAAGGCTCCATGACTGGAAAGATATATTTCAAACCCAAACTATGAGCTTTCCCATTTACTGAGGGCCAGATTACAACCCACCAGGTCTATGAAGCGATCCTGTGATGTTTGTTTTGTTGGCTTCATGAGAAGAGAGAGGCATTGTGGCAGGACAACTCATGGCTGCTTCACCATGACGATATGCAAAGAAGAGCCAGGCTAATTTTCTTACGTGTAAACGTATACTGTATACAAACATGAATGGACAGTTTCCCCTTTGATGGAAAAGCTGTCATTAAAGATATCATGTGTTTTAATATTTTGTAATACTGTGACATCAGAGAAGGAGAGCTATGAGACCATAGAGTTCACATGATTATACAATAGAATACATACAAGTGCAAATTATTTTCTAACCGTCCCAGAAGAATCCAGAAAGTGTGAGATTCCATAAGTCTTTCTTAAAAGTGGAAAACATGTAGTTTGGATTTGTAATATGTTTTGTGACACCAGTTGAGGAATTTTATGAAGTCTCAGAATAATGAAGTGCAGTCAAGTTTTAATATTTGCCATACTTTTCTCCTGGCAATTGATAATGCTGCTTGTATGAATGTAGAGAAAAGCCTGTGGTGTTCTCCATATTGTATTTATCAGAATTTGTATATAAAATATTTAAACCCATTCACTGTCTTACTGTCTTAATTTTAGAGTCATAGTAATGTACACTACTTTAATGTAAGTCATTCATATAGACTACACAATTAAAATTACCAATGTGCAACAGTTATGTTTCTAAACAATATGAATTCCTTCTGTTTTATTAACCACCTAATAGCTCAAAATATCAATTACACAAAATTGCCATTGTTTTCGATGAGTTCCTAACTGTTAATGCACAACATTGCGAAGTTGTGTAATACAGTGAAGTAGCATAATCTTAATTAGTAGATACCATTTAAAGCAATCTAGTTTCAAAGTGAAGTTATACTAAATGTATTGCTTTAAACACATTTTTGGACAATTTCAAGCACATTTTTTCAGGCAATGCAATAAAAAAAAAAGAAACAATCCTTGCTGGCTTCTACGAAGGTGTTTTTCTTCTTACAGTTCCTGAATGCAACCTTGTTACCAGCTTCCTATGCGTCGTGACGTAAAATGTCAGCGCCATTTAACATGTTTTTAGCAAGTTTGCTAACGATTAAAGAAGACGTATAAGATCTCGTTCACAAGATATGTATTTGGTACTTTGATAATAAGATGATTGCGGCAATAATCTCGGCGTTGAATGTGCTCACGAAACCTCTTGCAGGTAAGTGAATTCATCGCGATTTTGAAATCAACGCGTAATTAAATAGTCCCAATGTGACAATGCTCTCTGAAAATACCTCCAAATTATGATAGAAAACATGTTTCTTCCCCCCCAATGTAAAGTAAACTGTAACGTTTTGGAAATAGTTGTATTTTTCAAACTTTACTGTACTAGTGTCATTTTGTAGCCCAAGTAAGAAGTGGACTGAGAAAAAGCAGTGGATATTTTTGCCGTGACCAACAAATCCCCTGCTCGTGCTATTTTGCCGTGAACGGCTCTGATTGGTCAGTCACCGGACTGGTCTTGGTTCCTGCATCGTTTCACCTCCGTCTGCGTCTTTCCACGAAGTTTTCATTGTATTATGCTACCGAAGGAAGGCTGCTATCGGCATTGCCAGCCTAAATTCACGGCAAAATAGCGTTAGCAGGAGAGTTGCCGGCCACGGCAAAAATATCCACTTTTTTTCTTTTATTTAATTGTATAATGAAGTATGATCTGTGGTTATTTGTTGACTTTAATTCTTTTAGTTACGGCAGAGCAAGGTACATATAACGTATGTATAATGTAATAATGATACTAACGTTTTGTCTACAGAGGCGTCTGGGCGTAATGCACATACCTCAAAGGAGGAGGCACTTCTACTAGCACTGAAGGCGAATCGAGATGTTTTCCTGGAGCGGCTGCACAATGACAGCAGTCTACAGGAGGCAAAGAGACTGAGGGAGGACGTGATAGCTGGCGCAAGTTGGTTCTTAAATGATACAGAGGATGTGATGTGGGGCTTTGTCCAGGAGTGTCTCCTTCTGCTGCTCAGCTTAGCACGCCAACTTTCTGCTGAACTTGAACTTTTCAAGCAGACGCCAGCTCCCTCTGCCAAACTACGCACCCCTGAGATGGCTCCCACCTTACCGCCAGACGTCCTCAGTTTCACGCAACAGAAAACAGTTGGGACAGCCCTTCAGTTTGTTGTGTCTTTTGGGCTCTGCCCGTTCTTGGCTCCAGGAGTTGGTGTACCACTGGGTCACAGGTCTGCATTTGGCACAATGGTGGAAAAAATGGTTTGTGGTCAAACTGGCGTCGGAGCACCACACCAGCTTCTGACGACGACAACTATCCTGTTGCGCTTAGCTGAACTTTCATCTCTTGCCACACTGGTGTTCACGCGGCATCTGGGAGATGTGATGGCGGCACTCTGTCAGCTTGGCTATCAGCCGCACAAGTCCAAGACAAAGGATGTTCAGGTAGTCCATCCTCATATTGTTTTATTTGTGCTCTCTGTTGATTGAATTCAGTTAATTCCTCTCTGATGTGGCCAACAAAACGGCATCATTAGCCAAGGCAGCCTTTTTGAATATATATTCTTTCACTCCATATTTGTTTTCCTCTATAGGAGCTCAGAGAAGAGGAACGTAAAAACAGTCGGGAGGCTCTCCAAAGTCTTTTGGCAAAAGTCTACCAGCCAGTGGTTATCAAAGAGCTTCTTATTTTACAAGGTGGAGCCAAACAGGTATGTCTGTGTCTTGATGAAATTCTGTGAAACAAAATGGAGGCTGCATGGTGGAAAGTGATTAGCACACCCACCTCACAGTTTTGAGGTTGGTGGTTATTGGTTAATCTGCCCAGGGTGTACTTGGCAAGTTCGCCTCTTGCCCACAGTCACCTGGGATCGGCCCCATCTCACCCGTGAACCTGATGAGAATGTGTTCTAGATTAGAACATGGATGGATAGGTGAAATAAATAGAAAGATAAAAGGGAAGAAAAATGCAAATATGAAATGATGAGACACAAATGCAGTCACGGGAAAGATGCTGAATGTATACTGTCTTATGTCTCTCCCATAAGTCTGGTCCAGTAGGAAATTCCAGTGGTTCCAGAAGCAGGACAAGTCCTGGCTGGCTGAGGCGCCTTTGTGGTCAGTTGCTATCTGAGCGTCTGATGCAGCCTAATGGGGTCCACGCTGTAGTCAGAGCCATCCTGGAAGGAGGAACAGGTGGGCCATTGGCAGATGACGAACCCTGAAAACGCCAAACAGAAATGTCCTGTTTAACTTCTAAACTGTGATACCGCCCATGTCCTCTAGGGGGTGAGTCAGATTGGAAAAAGTGTGACAGTATAGCCAAGATTCTGACAGCATGCCCCCAGCAGTCTACATCAGCAGACTCCTACTATAAACAAGTCTGTTCTCAGGTCAGTTTACAGACACAAAGCTATAACAAGGGGACTGAAAGAATGTTTCATATAGAACTATCATGAAGCACGGTTTATCAGTAACTGTTTCCATCCTTTTTGTGTTATTGGATTTGGTGTTTATTGTCCTATTTTTTTTTAATTATCTCATGTAACTGCATGAATTTAATTGGTTTATGTTGGTGTAGATCCTTGAGCTCCTGCACCTCAAAGACAAACTGACAGCCCAACAGTTTCAGTGTGTGGCCACCAGGGCAGCTCTCTACTTGGTGCAAGAGAAGACCAGTTTTGCTCAGCCCTATTTGCTGGTTCCTCTGTTGTCTCCTCTCTACCGCTGCATCACTGCTGCTGGTTAGTAACAGTTGTGCACATTATGACAGTATGCAATTGATTTTATTTTCTCTGTTGTCCTTTGTAGTCAGTTATGACATAATCTGTGATAACATGTATTTCTACAATGTTGTTTTTTTTTGTTTTTTGTTTTTTTTTATCCTGATACCACCGATTGAGATAAAATTGTCATACAGTTAGTCTCAAGAAGTCATGATGTAAAACAAATAAATTAAGCATATAGCTTTTAAATATCTAAGCTATTTTGACAGTATTGGCACTATGGTACTCTGATGTGATGCAACATCATTATGTTAGCAAATCTGCCTCACAGTTGATAGGTTCTGGGTTCAAATCTCTGCCCAGACCCTCCTATGCGGAGTTTGCATGTTTTCCCTGGGTTTGTTTTCTGTAGATACACTGACGTCTTCCCACATTCCAAAAACAGTACATGCCTGGTTGATGAAATGAAGACTCCAAAGTGCCAACTTGGCTTATTTTTTTCTATATGGAACTTTCATAAAGACGATAAACCAGTACCTCCGTTTATGGTAAACAATGAATAAACATGACAGTATACCAACATTTGCAAACAAACTTTCTGTACTAAAATATAATTGAGTTGTTTCAATCGGAAACATGCCAATAAAGGAAAGTGCTTTATGTGTTTCCCAGATGACGTTCACTGCCAAGTTGCTGTGGAGGAATGGGAGATGACACAATGTGTGGAAGACATTCAAAAGGTGAGATAAAAGTGGTAAAAGAATAGGTTGTTCTCAGTTTATGATGGAGTTTTGATTCCAATGATGCTGACAAACTTTGAATTTGTATTTTTAATGTAATTTTATTTATTTATTTTATGTATTTATTTATTTATTTATTTTTTTGAAGCACCATGCTGCACCTGCTTGCATGGGTCTGCAAAAATACCAAAACTTAGTTTAGCTGCCCCAACGCGGATTCAGATCTTCCCTTGCATCAGACTTGCACTGGTGGACAAAGTCGAGTCTCTATCACTAAGCTATGTTAACACAGTAGTGCAGATATTACAGTAAATATTTGTGTGAAAAAGACTTTTAGGTGCTAAATATAGAATATTAAAAAGAAGACTGTCGTAAACCGAGGACCCCCTACAAACTAATCTTTCCATTGCACTCATATTGAGTACTGTATGTGTGAGTTTGTGGGGTTATTACAAACTCAAATGTCATGCATCTCACAGTGTGTTTCACTGGTTTTCTTGTGGTCAGATCTGGGTTGTGGGCAACAGCCCTTCAGCTCCACTTCTCAGAGCATTAGAAGAAGTTCTTCCAGTTGTCTTCACACTCTTCTGTTTCACCAAGCAAAACGTCTCCAACCTACGGTACGTTTGTTGTTTTATTGAGATTGTCTGTCACGACTGTTTATGCATGGTATCTCCCAAGCATACCTGTTTCTCCATATTTTGGGGACAATGGGATAGCTCATCCGTAAATACTTAACTGTGGAACTTGAGTGTCATGGTTCAAATCCATCTGCTTATAAAAGCAATTGCAAGCCAGTTGTCGGAGAGGTGCTAGTCAATATCTTGACCACTGTTGATAGGACCTGAAACAAGGCACCAAACTCTCTGAACACCAACTTTAGGGCACAACATAGTGTTTTTGTTTTGTTTTTCTAATCAGTGCAGACATTATGAACGTAAAGTCTTGCATTTTAAAAAGCATCTTGGCATGCCTGCTTGAACGTTTCCCCATCACCTCACGCAAACAGGACAGAGACAAGTTGCAGAGGCGCAACACTTTAAATGGATTTAGTATGTACTGTTAAATATTAACGTTATCAACAAAGGCCAGTTTCGCTCCTCATGTTTCTTAACCAAATCTTCCTGTATGCTTTCTTGCTCCTGACCAATAAGAGAAGAGAGTAATGTCACATGGTGTGTTGTTTTTATGGCCCATTTGACAATTGTATGTGTTCTTTCTCTTTCTCAGAGCCCCTTGTCAGGATATTTTGCTGTGGTATCTGAGCCATGCTGAGACTTCTGCAGTCCTGTCACAACTCAGGCAGCTGTCAGATTTACAGGATCAGAAGAATGATGTATCAGCAGGCTTCCATTTCACCCCTGGCAGCAATGGTGGAGTCCAACTTAGCTGCAGAGAAGGCTGCAGGTGATGGATTCAGTTGAAGGAGTGGTCTTTGCCAAAGATATCTACTACTAGAATCTAAACCAGGGGTGTCAAACTCACGCTAGCTTAGGGGCCGCATGGAGGAAAATATATTATCAAGTGGGCCGCATCGGAAAAATAACGGTATATAACTTAAAAACAATTGCTGTCATTTATACGCAGATTTTCGTAGACCAGACCTAAATTACGGAGCTCAATTGTAATCATATTTTTCAGAAAAATAACACAAATGCAAATAGAACACAGCAACACTTTGCCGGTATACATTCTGGACGTGTGAAATCGACCTGTTTTGCATATATATTGTTCCCAGAATGCACTGCATGGCGCAGTTAATGATGTTATAAGGACGTTTATCCTTGTCATATCTATTTGTGTTACCAGTAATTGAATTTGTGTCGTATTTAACACATTTATGTTGGTGTATGATTACAAAAAAATAATAATAACTAGAGCTGCGAGCAGCTATAAAGGGCCCTCGCAGCCCGGGCCACGTTGGAGTCCTTGCACGTTGGGGTACTGGCATATTGGAAGCAAAATTTCTTTGAAAATGGCATAATAAACGTTTACATGTAGAATATTTTTTTTGCCAGTGTGTATCAAGCTCAACGGGTTTTGGGGATTGTTAAGACCTGCAAAAATCTGCGTCCTTTTTTATTTTTAGGCAATGAGTTGCCCTGATTGGTATTTTTTGTAAAAGTGTATATATACATCATCGCTCGTTGTACTCATTGCACAATGTTACTTTTATTGTCCAAAGGGGCAATCAAAAATGAATAAAACAAAATGGAAACGTACATACGTTTGGATCGGTGTGAAGCCAGTGAACAATTTGAGTGGTGGAAACTAAAAGAATATTCATAAATGACTTAGTCATCACGCTTAGAATGAGTTTACATTTTTTGTACAAAATACCGTATGTGTTTTTTTTTTTTTTTATATAAGCCTCAAGGGCTAGGTGGCGCTGTATTTATAACTGAATGTTGTCATCGAGATACCTTCAGGCCTTGATTATAAGCATACATGTCAAGTGTGGGATTTTTTTTGGAGCATGTACCGTGGAGTTATTAAGCATATCCTTCATTCACGATATTGCTTTTAATGTCCACAGAGGCTATCAAAAATAAATAAATATATATATATGTTTGGATAAGTCTGATGCCAGTGAACATTTTGAGTGGTGGAAACTAAAAGAATATTCATAAATGACTTAGTTATCACACTTAGAATGAGTTTACATTTTTTGTACAAAATACCGTATGTGGGGTATTCTTTTTTTATGCCTCAAGGGCTAGGTGGCGCTGCATATATAACTGAATGTTGTCATAGAGATAGCTTCAGGCCTTGACGATAAACATACATGTCAAGTTTGGGATTTTTTGGAGCATGTACCGGGGAGTTATTAAGCATATCCTTTTTCAGTGCGAAACACAAATTTTGATGCCCCGCCTTCATCATATAGTATTTCGAAAGGTCAAGATTTTTCCCCCTGTCGTTGGCTCAGGTCTTGACATGGTCCAGGTCAAGTCTTAACTCAGTCAGATGAAACGTGTAGGAGAAGTGGGCAAAAGTCTGCCCCCTGTGAATGTGCAAAAATAGTCAAAAATGGGACATTCAAAAATTCGTAGCTAACTTCCTGTTCATCTTAGCATATGGGTCCAAGAGACTTTTTTGTAGGTCTTGGGCTCCCTCATACACCTAAAAATATTCGTCGTTCTTGCTTAAACGTACAACCGGGGCTGCTTCGTTAAAAACTTCTCGGGGGCGCTATTGAGTCATTTTTGTAAAAATAGCACAATCAACAATAAAATATTGCTCATTTTACCAGGCCAGATGTGTGTGCCAAGTTTCATGAGTTTCTGTGCATGTTTAGACCCTCAAAACTGGCGTTGTTTTCTTGGCGAACAGCGCTTAGCCACACCCACAGCAATTTGCGAAAACTCACAAACTTAGTGTTGTGACATCATGAAGGCCGAAACCCTCATCTGAGCAAATATGAGGTAGGTCCAGTTAACGTGTTTGGAGAAAAACGTAGAAGAAAATTCGTAAGAAAAAAAATTGCCACTAGGTGGCGCTATCAGTTAGATGAAATATAAGTGTAGATGTCTTTAGGGCTGGACTCTCATCAAATGTGTGAAATTTTGAGAAGATAGGATCATCTCGGTCAAGTTCATGCAGCTTTTATTGTCACGAAAAATCTTCAGACTTTGCGGCACCGTAGCGGCCACGCCCTTTGGCGAAAAGTTACAATATTCGGTGTGGGGCATGATCAACATCTTAAGGCTTTTCTGACCAATTTTCAAATGGATCCCTTCAACGAGCTCAGCGCAGTAGCTAAAAACGTAAAGTATGACATTTATTGTTACCACTAGGTGGTGCTATATGTATAACTGAATTTTATCATATAGATGTTTTCAGGCCGTGACTATTACGTTGCCTGAGAAGTTTGAGATTTTTTGGAGGTTGAACATGGGAGTTATTAAGCATTTGCTCTTTCTGGACAAATGAAATTTTAAAGGCAATATTTGATGCCCCGCCCCCGTCATATAGTATTTCAAAAAGGCAAGATGTTTTGCCCAGTTGTTCTCTCAGGTCTTGAGATGATAAATGCCAAGTTTGAAGTCAATTGGATGAAAAATGTTTGCAAAGGGGGAAAAAGCATGACCACAGTGAATGTGCCAAAATAGGCCAAAATTGGACATTAAAAAATTCATAGCTCACTTCCTGTACATTTTAGCTACATGGTCCCAATAGACTTTTTTGTGCGTCTCGGGGTGCTACACGTGCCTGCCAATTTTTGTTGCTCTAGCTCAAACGTGCCGGGCTTGGTTTTTATTTTTCTACGCTAGGGGGCGCTATCGAGTCGACTTAATAATATCAAATTTTTCGCCGGGCCTGAGGAGTGTGCAAAGTTCGGTGAGTTTTCGTGAATGTTTAGGTACCCAAAATCGCGATCGTTTGCGGAGAATAAAGAAGAAGAAGAAGAAGAAGAATTTTTACAAAAACAATAGGGACCTCGCAGCGGTCGCTGCTCGGGCCCTAATAATTAAACAAACTGTAGTTAAAGTTGTGTGTAAAATAATGACATCCCGGACGACGATTCCCTGGACAAGTTGCATTGGTCATCTGAGGACTGCTTGTGAAATTACAAAGTTATATGTTTTGATTGTGGCTGGCTGATTAATTAGTCGGAAATTACAAATTTGTAATTTTTTTTTTTTTTTTTTTTTTTTTTTTTTTTATATAACTTAACAAAATTATCTCGCGGGCCGGATTAAACCCATTTGCGGGCCTGATACGGTATGTTTGACACCCCTGATCTAAACCATGGTTTGTCATTTTCTGCATTTAACTCCTGTATTGTGTCATCCAGTGATGAGGATGATGCTCTGTATGAGAAACTGTCAGGGGCGCAGTGGAGGCTAGAATGCCTGACGCACCTGTTGGCTGAACTCAAAGACAGTGATGTGCCTGGAAATTTCTTCCTTGACCTGCTGCAGGTGAGCATCCAGATTTTTGATTGATTGATTTATTTGTAATCATCTTTTAGTCATGATTTGTTCATCTCAGTAAAACTCTGACTGCATATCCAATCATATTGGTGAAGTCATTGATAACTATAATGTATCACACAAGAAATGAGGTGTCCCGATTCTGTAAATTAACAAGCCACACAACCATAAGAGCTTTTTTTGTTTTTTTTTGCTGCTAATACCTTTAGGTCAATGATGCAGAATGAATCACGGGGTAAATGTTAGCATACTAGTGGAAGTAATGTTTCAAAAGAGGCTAAAGCATATTTTCACCCTTATCATTAACTGCACACTGATTTGCACAGTGAGCATCCTGAAGTGAAATACTAAATGAATTACTGATGCACAACTAGCAGTAGGTGACATCATAGACCCATTTTATATGAAATAAACACAGTTTTAGAGTCAATCAGTGTCAGAACATGTTTAAAAAGTCAGGTTGATTTCCATTTCTGCAGTTCTAGCACCCTCTAGTGGCTAGTTTTTTAATGCAGTTTAATTTTCACAAGGCATGTTTTGGCCCTTCTATGTTTAAAATCCACGCTAATGGTCAGATGCACGTGCACGTAATATGCCTGTGAACAGTCAGTATATGGAGGAACTTGCATTGGCAAGTAAGTGCCTCAATATTAAGTGTTATTAGAGATAGCAGGTTGTTTATATGCATTGGTGTAATGTACAAAAAACACTATTTGTTTTTTTAGTATGAGATATTTGTTTTACAATATTGTGACCTTTTTTTGTATCGCCAACCTCCCCACAATGTCGTGATAATTTTCACATCGTGACCTTCATATCGTCATAATATCGTATCGTGATGTTTGTATATCGTTCTATCACTAGACACTACAGATGAATACAGAATGTTGAACTTCAAATCGTTTGTGATCAATAAATACTGAATTTTCAAAATGTTTTTGCAGGAGCTAACTAGCTGGACGGCAGTAGCGGCGGAAGAAGAGGAGAAAGATGGGCAGCAATTGGACATATCTTCCATGACACTCTTGGAGGTGGAGCAGCAGCAACAGGCTCGTGTTGCAAGACAAGGCCACACGTTGGCTTTGCTTCAGCTGTTGGCCATAATGGTGGAATCCCTTCAGCATACTGTCATACTGAGAAAAAACATACAGGTTTGTGCAGAAGGTGCACTCGAACAGATGCATCGGAAATGTTTAACAATAAATGACAAGTCCTTCTGCCACATTGTCACAGTAACAGATGTTAAGTTTTATGGGTATGCCCAATTTTCATTCCAAAGAACGATCCATTATTTGCTGTTTGTGATTATACTATGATCTTGATGTGTGGGTTGTGTCCAAGAGACATTTTCACATTTTTTATTCAAGATATGTTGTCTTAAAATCGGGTACATATACACAGAGCCCTTAGTTTAGGGAAGAAAATAAATGTGTTTTTTTTTCCTTTCTTGGCTAGGTCTAGGACTTAGATAATGGAGCAGGCCATGTTGAGTCATGCTGTTGGAAAAATAGTTGCTATGTTCAGTTTTAAGCGACGGGATATTATATGTTATAAAGATAATGTATTTGATAAGTACAGTAAATAAATATATTTGTCTTGAAATGCCTGACAGATTAAGAAATGACTCATACATTGGCATTGCATCGCTGAATAAACTGATTTCTTGTACACTGATCTCTGGATATTGTAATGGTTGAAGGTTCTCAGATACCGTTCTCGTCATAATTTTCCCACAATCATTTGGCACTTAGCTATATTAAAGTAGTGATTGCTGTTGTGTTTTCCACAATGCTGCACTTAGAAGTTTATTTTTTCTAAAGACAATATGTGATTTAATTCTGTATGTTGTCTTCTGTCCAGGTGGTGGACTTTGTAGACTCACTGCTTCAGAGGGCATGCATCATTCTGGATCAGGAAAATGGTGTTATTACTGAAAACCCAATTGAAAGCCAAACACTGAGTATGGGGATGGGCCTGGTGGCAACTCTGCTTTCTGGACCTCAGGTACTCCATTCTGAGAGCTACTGTCTACCATTATTACACATACTGTAGTCAGTACAACGAAAAAAAAAAAAAAAAGAAGCTAAATATACGAAATCATTCACTTGTGCAGGTGATTTTTTTTTCCTTTACTTGTGTAAGCTGTGACCTTATTTAACCTCTTCAATATTCTATGATATCCACAGCTCACTGCTGACATCTACTCCTCTATGTCAAAACTGCTCCAGCCGCTAGAGACTCTTTCTCAGCAACACCCAGAGGTGTTTATCCAGGAGCTGGCCTCAAATTTAAGAGCAGTTATTGCTACCCATGGCGCCTACAGACCAGATAACCTCACTACCAGCGCTTTCCCAGGCTCCAAAGACAGTGACATATCACCCAAGAACAAGCTGCCTTCAAGGAAAAGAAACAAGACTGAAGCAAAGAAATCACAGACTAGTCCTCCATCACTTCTGTCTGCCAACAACAATCTTAAAAAAAACAATATCAAACACACAAAGTCCTCTGGGGACTCTGTGGCAGGTGAAACTTCAAGTTCATCTAAGGCATTTTCTGATTGGCTGCTCGAGGCATGTCACCCTGATGTTCCAACCCGAGCATTTGCCCTGAGGACCTTGACCCAAATGGTACAATCCAGAAACCAAGAAATCGTACAAGCCCAGGAGAAAGTCTTAATTGTAAGTTGTAATCTTGATTTTCTGTCATTTCATCAGTGCAATTAATGGATGTCCATTTTTAAGAAAGGGTGATCTTCTTGCACATTTCGATGTATGCATGTAGTGTACTGTATAATGATTGAATGAACACTTGAGCCTGCTCCTCTAGGGGCAACATTGGTGATACCTTGGGACTTGTTAGTTGGCTTAGGAATAAAAGGAATAACGCCTACTTTAATATTCTCTTTAGTCGACATGTCTGCATGCCTGTCTGGACAGCAGAACCTCCCAATATTGATTTTTCCTGTGAAATATTTTATTTTTTTTTCATATCATAACCCTAGGTTACCTTTGTACCTGGTGGTGAATTTTGAATTATTCCTTTTCTAGTCTGATTGTTCTTTACCAGTTTTGATCCTCTTTAGTTGGAATGTCTATCTTAAAATATAACTGTGCACATCATCTTCTAGTGTGCAGTATGTGGTGATTAATAAAGCAATTTATTTTTCCCCCCCAGCTATTTCTTGAAAACCTGGAACATGAGGACTCCTTTGTCTACCTGTCAGCCATTCAAGGTACGGTAATATAATCAAACCACCTTGCCTTAAATGTAATGGTTTTTGTATGTTTGTGAACTACATGCATGCAAAGTTATGTTAAATTCCTGCTTGAAAGACATGATGCAATCGATATGTAGGACTTGCTTCTTTGGCGGATATCTATCCTGAGAGAATTCTGGAAAGACTCCTAAAAGACTTTCAACATGGTTCCTCACTCTCTACATCCAACAAGGAACACTCCTTGGAATTTCGTCTCAAAATGGGTGAAGTCCTAATGAGGGCAAGCAGAGCTATGGGTGAGCATCCTTACATCATTATCCATTTTCTGAATCAATGCTGCACAGTCAGTTATATATTCAGTAATGTATTGTCAGGAATTTCTGAAATTCAATATCAAATGGACAAACATATTTTTCGATTAACTCATTCACTCCCGGCTATTTTCACTGAATCAACTGGATTTTGACTGATTTTGTAAGGTCCACAGAATATTGTGTTCTATTGCTATAAAAACACGGAAACTACCAAAAGAAAGATTAGTCTATTCTTTTATAAGTTAAAAAAAAGCACATTTGTATCTGTTTCCATTTTGCAGCAACTAGCATTAGAATATAGCTAAGTTTCATCATTATTCACAAACCTGTTGAAAACACTGGGGAAAAGAGCTTGTTTTAGCATGGTCCTGGTTGATCTCATACTCTGCTGCCACCTGGTGGCCTTTTTTGTCATAACTACCATTGCTTTAAGCGACCTCTTCAGGTCAGAAGCTGCATCAAAGCCTTCTGTGTACTCTAGCATAGAAAAAACATAAAAAAAAACATATAAATATGTTTTTGGTAGGGAGCACAAAGTATTTGTATTTATACATTTTTGGGTTTGAATGAGTTAATACCCAAAATATTTGAAATACCGTAAATAAGCCTTTATCCATAACACTACATGAATATAAAAGCATAACAAGAGAGCCTGCAATTCAAAGCTGAAAATACTGTATATACACAATCCAACTTTAACAATATGATTACAGTAAATAAACAGCTGTTGAAGAAAAGTTTGAGTTAATGGCAGGTGATGGTTAGCATGTCTACTTCACAGGTGAGAGGTTCAAGGTTTGAATCTCAGCACCGGCCTGCTTTTGTGGACATCCTGTTGCTAACAGCTAATGCTATGTTATCACTGTGCTTGTGGATTTGACTGGCGACCAGTCTCAGGTGTACCAAACCTCTCGCCCCGAAGTCAACTGATATACACGTATAGGCTCCAGTTTAACTGTGACCCGAATAAGGATGTGGATGATTTATTATTATGAAACATCAATAGTCCTGGTAAATTGACATTATCTAGATCCATTTTTTTTCAATGCAGAATTATAAAATAATGTTTCAAATATATTTTGTTGCAGAAGTGGATCTTATTAATTTTGTTGCATGGTAGGTAGATGATATTGACCACAAAACCCACGACGTTGTCATGTTGAAATTCACAACCGGCTGGAAGTGACACAATGTTTTATCTGCCAGATTGCCATTGCTGTTTCCCTGAGAGTCTTTGACTTTTTTTTTATGTCTTGAGGTTGGCTGGAACAGTGAGTTTGTTCAGCACACTTTATAAACATTACGTGTCCAATCTCCTGAGATGTGGATTAGATAATAGCTGAGCTTTGTGTGTCTGTTTGGATTCTATATGTGGTCGAGGGTAATCAGATCAAAGAGCTGTTTATGTTTCTGAGGGGGCCAATTTAATTGTAACATAGATTGGACGCAACAGATCACACAAAGCCATTCGGCAGCTCTCTGTAGCAAGTCGACATTGCTCTCTTTTTTTCTTTCTTTTTTTGTAAGACTGCCAGTACAGCAACAATCACAGCTTGTTAAAGAGGGGTGAGATTTATAGCTAGTGCACGCAATACAGTCTGAAATCTGTCTTTAGTTGATAGAGTGCTGTATTCCTCACCACCCTTGACCTGTAATTACTTTTTAAAGGCACTGCGTAGTTGTTTGATGTTGGTTGTAATTGACAGCGTATGGAGGAAGGTCCTGGATAGTATCTCAGAATATAAACTTAAGAATTATTGAGAGATATACTGCTTGGTAAGAGGAATAAGAGGAAGGCCGGGGGCGAATGTATGACATCACAGATCATCAGTTTGCAGGGAACGCAACCTGCTGTTTGTGCACCGTGCAGTATTAAAGATGACCACCTTCTCATTTTCTTCCCTTCTCCTCCCGCAGGAGACTTGGCACCACACCTGGGTCGTCCACTGGTGTCAGAGTTCTTGAGAGGAACCAGAGACTCTGACCAAAGCGTCCGTGCCAGCAGTCTCTCGAACCTGGCAGAACTGTGCCAGAGACTGGACTATGCACTCGGTCCACTTGGTCAAGAGGTAAGCAGAGACAAATAGCAGAGACAGTACCGTACCTTTCTTTAGTCAGATGGACATCATAAAACATGATTGCATATGCTTCGACTGTAATAGGATACAAACTTTTTATATGCTTGCTTCCATCGTGGGCAGTGATATATGTGACTTGTTTGTTGTTCAGCTGAGCTCCTGTCTCACTGCCCTGATAAAGACAGAGAAGGAAGCAGAGGTGAGGAGAGCTGCTGTCCATGTTATCACCCTGCTGCTCCGAGGCCTCAGTGACAAAACCACCCAGGTACAAACAAACACACAACCATTTATGTAATGCATTCCATTTACTGCATTCCTACAAGGAAAATGTTGACTTTCAACTTACTATGGGTTATTGTGGGACTGCTACAGAGCAAGCGGGACCACGAGTGGTACTACATGTGAAGCAAGCAGCGCACATTACAATTGCTCATACTTTTTATTTCCCTTTATTCTGACATTTTTTTGGAGGGGACTATAATTTTGCATGCACCAGTTAACATAACCCTGCAAATGAGGTCCCAAAAAAATGTGCCTATATGTCACCATAGTGGCGCAATGCCCAAAAAGCCTTATAAAAACAGTCCCATTGAAATGAATTGGGAGCCGTGTCAAAAACGTTCACTTCAGTAACTTTTTCAAACCACACTAAGAGATGTGCTGGTCATCTCTTTTTGTTGACATCTTGATCTCGGTCTCAAACGTTTTTTCTTTAAACGTGTTTAAAGAGGGTGAGTGAAATAGCAACAACAGCAAAGAAAACAACAACATGATGAACATTAGTGTGAATTGTGCGTGTTAAAGTAAGTTAGAGTAAAATTGCTCAGAATATAATTCCAAAAAATCTCAGATTAACTCGTCACCGTGGCCAATATTTCAGCAGTAAAACGTTATTTGGTCTAGAATTGGTTGGTTTTTACCGGTTTCCTGAACAAGCGTGAAGTCATCTTCAGTCGACAGCAAGTGGCAAACAGTTTTTAAAGGTATTAACATGAAAAATAATAAAATAATCACATTGATTATTAAAAAATAATCTGATTTTACTCATGAAAATAGCTAAATGAGTCATGTATCCCTTTAATTAGGATCGCCCATCGCATTGTGGCTAAAAGTAGAATCCTGTGCGATTATAGCTTCTTTTGCTGCTGTAAATAGTAAATAAAAACCTTATACTTTGTCTGATTCTTCAAGACAAAGAAGAAGTAATGCTTGTACTGTGACCTTTCTTTGTACTGCCTGACGCACTGGGCTTTGTCACTTCCTTTTTGGGGCAATCTGAATAACCGAATGGCACTTTTAAACAACACACTTGTTGGATTGGAGCACTGGGCGCTCAGAGGTATTTCCGAATGCACCCGCAGTAAGGATGGGGATATTGAGGCCGACATATATTTAGGTCGATAAGCTTTATTGTTATCGGTCTCCAAATAAATGTACCTATTCTATTCTAATCTGTTTATTTTTGCTCTTCTTCTTTGCTGTATTTTTTGATCGGTACTACATATAGTCCATAAAAAATGGTAAACTAAATTGAAGCATGTTCCAAAAAGAAAGCTAAGACAAACTAACAAACCTGCTCTAAAAATGGAATAAAAAAAATGTCAAAATAAAATAAAAATGAAAAGTACAAAACTATTATAACCCTACAGCACATATACACTGAATGTGTTCATTGACAACGCTGTTGCTAAGAGCAGTGTGAAAAGGCCCTGAAATGTGCATTCCATTCAAAATCCATAATATCAATTTCAAGACTGTACAAATGGATACTCATGATGATTTTTGTTTCTTAATGTTGAAATGACCTTGTGATTGGCTTGAAATGAAGGATGTTTACAAAGTATTTGTCAGGGAAAAGCTACCTGTCCCACACTAATAATATGATATTAATATATATATTAATGTTAATATTTTGTAAGCACATTGAGAATACAGACAATTAAGCAAACCTATGGGTTTGAAAGTTTTGCTTTGTTTTAATGAAAAGCACCAATGATGCAACATTTGTAATGAAAATAGTGTTAAAAAAATCTTTCATACTGTAAAACAAATGCTCTTAACCCAAAAAACATATTTGCCAATGAAGGAACCCTTTTTTGATATCACTTACAAACTCATTCATTGAGATGTTGTGTCCATGGATAGTTTATGCCTGTGTGGATGTAAGAATTGGCTCCCAGAGTTTCTTTTTGGAAGGATGCTGCCAGCAACCCTCTTAAGCTTCCTTTTAAAGATGCTCCACAGTTCTCAATATAGTTGAGGTCAAGGGTTGATCGTTGCAACACTTGTTTTTTTTCTCTCTCTCGCTTTCTCTCTTTTTTTATTCCTATTGCAACTGAAATTTCAATGGTATATTTCAGCATAAGAATTTTTACGGTTCTTCTTACCATGGCAAAAGCTCACGTGTTTTGTAGAGGTTCTTTTGAAACCTGCGTAATTGTGATGCCAATAATAAGGGTGGTGTTTTGGAGAGTGAGAACCTGTCACGGTGACGAATCCTTTAATCTAGCCACTGTGTCCCCACTGTGTCTACTGGGAATGTTCAACTATAATGTCAGCTTCTCACCAAGCACAGGAAGGGACACTCCCTCCACCTTTAACAATTAGGCCACTTCTCACTGTTGATATAATTACTATTATTTTATTAGTCAATCACTTGTCATTAAACCTTATTGCGGTGCAGCCCCCAACCCTTGACCTCCCTACCAAAACAAGAAATGTGAGTGGTTCAGGTGTGGCTCTGTCATTACTGAACAGCTGCTGCAGTGCACCAGCTGGACGCGTTTTAATGACATGAGAACAGACACAGGCAAAACACATCACAAGGGTTAGCCAGGTGGTGACGCTCTCATGGAGGGTGAAGGGTCACGTGAGGATTATCTCATTGTGCGTAGCTGGCTTCAGCGCTAACTTCTATCGCTTGTGTGTGTCCATCAGGTCCTCGGTGATGTTCTTTTGGACCTGTACCGCGCTCTAAAGTGGGTGGTTCGATCTGACTCGGATGAGGTCGCCGTGCTTCACGCCCAGCTGGCTCTGGAGGAGCTCGATGACGTTATGCGACGCTTCATCTTCCCCAAACAAAAGCTGGAGAAGAAGATCGTTGTCCTGCCGTAAAACTTTGGTTTTTGGATTCTGGATGACATAATTATGGCCAAGACCCTACAGAATCATGTGTCACATCACGTTTTAAAAACTAGTGGATTGATGTTTATACATATTATGTATTTTTGAAAGTGGCACTTGCACCAAACCAAGTGACTCATTCCCCTTTGAAGTCTCCACAGAACAATATAGAACCCCAGAATAAACACAACTTTGATTAAACTGTTGGTTCAGTTTCATTCTTGGGGGAGGCCTAAATCTGCCACCACACTGAAAGAGGCTGCATTTGTAAAAGCGCCCCATTCCACTGTAATACCTTGACTCCGTATTAAGGGGAATATCCATGGAAACCAGACTGAAGTCTGTCATGTTTGCCCTCGGAGGGGGAAGAGGGGAGGTCATGCTTCATACGCCAAGCTGGGTGGATGAGAGGAATGATGATGGACAAAAGAAGGAATGCCTAATGGGTCCGACCCCCGTTCAAACCCCAAAACTCACTTGGGTGTGTTTATTTAGAGCAGCAATCCCCACCTTCCAATTCAGTATAAATATATGACAATACTTCTAAAGACAATTCTAATTAGCGCAGTAGCACAAAGCAAGCTAATAGATGTTGTTTTTTTTCTAATGTGTTTTTTGGCTCATTATTTCTTGAGAGTGTTGTACTTTTCTAACGCTAGTAGCCAATGTTGACAAACCTGAAATTTTACAAATATGTCGGGGGTATGCTAGTTTTAAATTATTTCATTTTTTCAACATTGTGAACATTTTTTTTTTTTCATTTTATGCTTCCAACCCTACTGCACAATGTAAGCTTCATAAATGTGCAAGTAGCATTAATGAACAAAATGTTGATGTACCATAGCCTATTACCTAAATTTGTCATGAAAGGATGATTACTCAAGAGGATCGATATTGATTTCAAGCATGGGTGTGCAGACTTTTTCCTTTGTATAAAGAAAATCAAAGCCAAAAATTGTCAGGATAGAGCTTGGGTTTGAGGACCCAAACACAGGGAAGCAGGCAGGAGAGGCAGGTATACTAAAAAAAGAATAAAATAAATGGTTTAATTAAATAAAAATAAAAAGCCAAACAAGGTACGAGTTACCCAAAAAAACATATAAAGTCCAAAACAAGTACAAACAAATACAGGGAAATAACGAGACTTAACTAAAGACTATGAACAAAGGGCAAACAGACAGGTAATTAATTTAAAGGCCCAGTCACTCTGGAAAAGGCACTTTTTAAATACAGGATTTAAACAAACAAACCACTTCTCAATTTACAGATCAGGGCTTGTCTTCATTTCTGGTGGTGATTTTGTCCTAATGTTAGGCAACATGGTGGTTTGGAGTAACTTGTCTCGGTCATTTTGGGGTTAGTTGACACATATACAAAGAATGGGCAAATGAAAAATGCACCTCTGGCAACTTTGTTTACGTATGCCAGAATTGTTCTTCAGATGATGATTCTAAAGAATGAGGAATTTAGTTTGATAGGTTTTGTTTTATTGATAAAAATGGATTTTCCAATTGTTGGAACTACAGTATGCCTACGTGCCAAGACTGGTTTAAGTTTCATAATGAACCATCCATCCCTTAACTAAAATGCTTTAATTTAAAAAAAAATTAAATTTAATCTCAAATTTCCAGTATAAGGGAAGCAAAACAGACATTTGAGGATGACATGCCAGTAGTTCCTAAGGACTTCAATTTATTTAATATTTTATGTTAAAGTTTGCTCAATGACTATAGTAAATTGTCAAAATCAATGTTAAACAATTTCTCTGGCTATAAATGCAAACTAACAAAACAAAACAGGAGAACAAGGATAATTTTGTCCTTGTTATATTAGTTGCAAAATCCAACATGACATCTTACCCCATATAGTGTGACAACTTACCCATTGGTCGGGTAACATGTCACATGTTCACTCCCTCTATTTGATGGCTTATAATTCTGCACCGACACAACGTACGAAAATGACATGAATACGAAAAATATACCCAAGACTTTGGTCTTTCATCTGGTATACATTTTGTTTATATATGATGTATTGATTCCAAGAAATATATCATAGTATCAAGTATCATAGTATCGTAGCATCAAGTATAAAAAGTGATACAACTAGCCCCGGTCTCCCTACTTTTATAACCACCAGATTGACGACCATGCTGGTTACAAAAGCCTAATTTAGTTCCCTGGTTAATTGTCCCAAAGCTAATCGAACTCTTGTTATATTCTGGAGCAAGTCTCTCACATCATGTGCTCCCCAATCAAGCAAAAGGTCAACCGTGGAGGGTATGAATATTAAGTACTTGCAATAAAATAAGCTCTTACTGCCTCATCGCTCTATAACATAAATGTACACACACCCTTTATTACGGGATTTTAATGAGGTGTCTTTAAGTGACAGCCTCATATCGATCGCACTGAAACGTGCAGGCGGTCTGTCTCATGGAACCTGCAGCTTAGCCTCCGAGCAGGGGGAGGGAAGAATAAATAAGGCCATAAAAGATGCTTTGAGGGAAGGCGAGAGGTGCTTGTCGGTTTCCGCTGGCTGCATTGCGGTGAGGAAGGCAAGGTATCGTTTCGGTGTAGAGGTTCGGGAGGGAGGGGAGAGAGGGGTGAGGACTGGACGGTGGCGGTGGGTGATAGGATGGAGTCTCTTCTGCGCACCGGAGGTTGCAAGTGGAGCTGACGCTGCGACACGGGACAGCGAGAGAGCTGGAGCAGAAGCATGGGCAACCTTCAACCTTCTTGACCTCTTTGACCTCCCAGTGCGCCCGGCAGGATGGAGAACTAGCAAGACTGATCATACCCTATCTTCAAGGGCTTCATCGGGGAGATTGAAGGAGGGGGGGAGGGTGTTGTAGGAGGAGGAGGTGGTCTGTGGGGGGCTCTCACAGAAGTGGTCTCGCGGCGGTTTAGGCTGCCGGGTGTATTCTTGGGATCCTGCGAATGAAGCGAGTACGCCGGAATAAAGATGTAGTGTGAGCTGGTGGAAGGAGGGGGAGCGAACAAGGAGAGCGCTGTGCGACGAGAAGGAGAGGACGTCCCAGCTGGACGCACGGACCAGGAGGACAGAGACAAAGACGCTGGGTCCACTGGATCAGGAAGGTAAGGAAGTCATTCAATTTCCAACTATGAGGAGACAACAGTGCGTCCTTGTCATGTAAATGGATCCCCACTAGGAGAGGAGAAAAGATAAATTCCTCTTTTTTTTTTTTTAAGTTTAGTATTTAAAGAGGATTCTTAAAGCAATAATTAGGTGAATTCAATTGTGAGGGTTCGCTGTGAAGGAGAATGAATGAGAGTATTCATCCATGAGCAAACATGTTCTGAGGGACTGAGACTGAATGGAAAAGTTTTTAAAAGCTCAAGGAAGCGACGTTAAAGTTGCGTTAGAAAACGCAGGACAAAGAGCTGAGTGTGTTCATGTTTGAGTGGCCAACGTGAGGTAGAGAAATCAGGTTTTTTTTTCCTGCGCGGGTGTGTGAGTACACTTGTTAGGGTGCTACTCTCTTCTATAGACATGCTTCTATTGAAAGTGTTTGCATGCCAGTAATGTGTGCTGGGAAAATAAAACAAAAATGTAGCAACATTTGCATAAGGTTCATTGATGGATACGTTTGTCCCATGATGCCAGTTTTATGTACACTATCATCATGTGGTGCCACCTAAAGAAATAAAGATTTTGGAACTTTTATTTTAAAATACATAGGGTGGTATCTGTCCCATTTTGGCATTTCTTTATGTTTTTGATGTGTAAAAGGTACTAAAAAAAACACTATAGGAAGCAAAAAATTTCAGCAAATTGTTATAACAATTAGAGGTTCAAAATAGCATCATGTGATAATTTCTAAATTATTGCAAATGAGAGAGGGTGATTTATATCATATTTCTTTATAAAAGGCCATTTGGTCATATTGACTGCCATTATAAATCATCATTTTTATATACTGTACAACATAGTTTAAAAAAAACAAACAAACAAACAAACAGACGTGCATAAGAATGTTTTTGATGTGTTACAAAGAAAAGGTATTTTAAAGAAAAAAAAAAACTAGGAAGCTAAAACTTTTAGCAGATTGTCATAACGTGTCGCGGTTCAAAATAGCACCATGCCGTAATTTCTAAATTATTGCAAATGGGAAAGGGAGATTTATATCATATTTCTTTGGTCACATTGACTCCCATTATAAATAATAATTTTTATATACTGTAAACCATTGTCAAAAAAACTAAACAAAAAAAACAGACGTGCATAAGAAATTCAGCTGTCATGATGTATAGATTTTTTTTCAAGGCTGTAATTAATGATGTCATGTGAAATATTCCAATTATATGTATATATATATATATATATATATATATATATATATATATTTATTTATTTATTTTTTTAATATACATATATATACAGCATAGTTGGTTTTGTTTATAGAGCACAATTCTGCTTTTATTGTCCACAGTGGGCATCAAAAACAAGAAAAAGAAAGAAGAAAAAACTATACATGTGTGGATAGGTTTGATGCCACTGAACATTTTTGAGTAGTTGAAAGTAAAAATTGATTCATAATTGACTTAGTTATCACACTTCAAAAGCAGAGCCCATTTTGGGCTCAAGCACCACAAATATATAAAAAAGTGACCCTTTTAGCACCTGGTATGTCATAGTTATATTTGGACGTCATGTGGCTGACCCAAGAAAGAGAAAAAAAAATGAATTAATAACAATTTTGTCCAACAAATATATATTTCCATTGTAATTTCACCTGTGTGGCTAACTAGCTTGTTTTGGCTAATTGTTAGCCTCATAACTTTGATTTAAGTTGAAAATATTATGTGGTGGGACCAACCATCATCTTCTGCGGCCATTGTAGAAGATCTATCATTTGGAAACATGTATATGCAACATGGTGGCACATTCACACTTCAATTATCACAAACTTGGAGTTGTTTTTTCAATGAATATACCAGTGCATACAACTGCGCATCACGTCATAGCAATTTCAAGATATAATGTAAATATGACCACTAACGAGTACACTGAAACAAAATCTTTTTTTTTTTCTTTTTTAATTATTATTATTTTTTTCAATCTTGTCAGACATCCTGGAAATGAAAATACTGTAATCAATTTAAGGGTTGTAATTATATATAAAAAAAAAAAATAGTAATGAACAATTGACATCTTTGGTCAGTAACGTTTGACATTCTTAACCATCTTACATAAAAACAAGTTAAACACTGTTAAATTTACTAGGAAGAGAAGGAAGCTTTCTCTTTTCTTTCTTCTCATCACTGGGTCTCCGCAACGGTTCCCCATATTAATTCAGCCATCCAATTCCCATGAGCAGGATTTACCTCTGACCCTGACTTCAACTATTGATCACATCTTGGCACATAGCAGAAAATTAGCATTGGAGGGGCCTGCATTTAGTGTCCATGTCTATCATATCCTTCCTCCTATATTGTTCTTATTATGGCCCCATTCCCAGTCATATTTACAACAAACTACAATGAAATTAAAGACAAATATCCTGGAGGCTAGCATTTCATTTGGACTGTTCTTCGTTCATGTTCATTTTCTCTTATTTTGTCATTATTTTCTCCGCCAGATACATAAGATTATTTTGCCCCCCTAAACAGTGCTAACCATATTTTGAATATACAGTAATGACATGGTCTTGTTCAGATATATGTAAATGTACATCTCAACTAGCTGTACATGCATGTGTAGCCTCCCAAAGCTGAACATAATGATATAAATATCGGGCTGTGTCTCCTGCCAAGGGCTGGTGGGGACGTTTGATGGGGGTTAGTTGGAAGGAAATCTTCGGAATGAAAGGAGAGAATTGTACCTCCAGGTAAACCCATCCTGAACACCAGCGACAACCAGACTGACCTCTCATCAGCTCAAAAAGCACTACACTCAACAAAGGGTTCAGGATATTCTCGTGAGAATTATTTTATAGGGGGGAAAAAAAGTTAAAATATTTTT
Organism: Festucalex cinctus; assembly: GCF_051991245.1. Lineage (NCBI taxonomy): Eukaryota > Metazoa > Chordata > Actinopteri > Syngnathiformes > Syngnathidae > Festucalex > Festucalex cinctus. Next base: position 18,182,097 of record NC_135413.1, on the reverse strand, counting down.
TTCTTTTTTTTTTTAAATCAGGAGTAGACGAGACTGTTTCCATGTAAGCTGGCATTTTCAAAGCAGAACAATTACAATTTGCACAAAATCCTACTATATTCTCATGAGGACAGCTAGCCTAGAACATGCTTCATTAAGAGACGTCCGGGGAGGGGCAGGTTGGAAGAAGATGAAAGACAACACTGACGGTGTGCATCCATGAAGTGTTTTACTTGATAGGACCAATTTTTATATATACAAAAAAAGCAAACTGGCATCTCCCCAACATACAGTTCCAATTCTATTTTTTCCATACACAAGAGGCTTCAAACCTGCAACCATCTCATCCCCAAGTTCAATCCCCACAAAATGAGCAATTGATTGAGCTGCTTATTTAATCTTGAAATTTAATGAGCTCTGAGACTACTCACAGTTTAATGGTGATAATCAAATGTATTGGCAGTATGAACTGGAAACAAAACAACAAAAAATGACTGTAATTTTATGTTGGAATTATTAAAGCATCAGATGTGGTACTTATTATTGTGAGAATGCTGAAAGCATCCCACATATGTTATTCGGATTTTTATTCTCCTCACTTTTTTGCCGAAAAACAACTCCCACATAATACTTCCGATTTACACCGTTCAAATTTCAACTTGCTTCAAATATTCACGCGTTCCGGGGTATATATCATCTGGTTCCACGTTAGAGTACTCGCACAATTTGATGTTAAATATCAACTTTTTCCCCATTAACTTTCAATGGGTTTGACGTTGAACTTTTTCTAAGTCCCACTTTCCACGCCCACTTCCATACATACAACTGATCATCATTACCAGCTCGGTGATACTGCTCAGTTCTTTTTAATTCATGTATCTTTCAACTTCAATTAAAACTTTGTAATTTTCACATAATTTATCTTCTAATTTACTGCATAAGCATTCAGCTTTCAGCATTCCCACGCAATTTCTCCAGAAATTGCACTTGGGCTAGTTATTATTGTGGGAATGCTGAAGCATTCTCACATGTTATTGTGATTTTTTTTATTCTCCACACTTTTTTGCCATGTAATAACTCCCACATAATACTTACGATTTACACTGTTCAATTTTCAACTTGCTTCAAAAATTGACGCCTCCCGGGGTATATATCATCTGATTCCACATTACTTACAGTATTCACACAATTTAATGTTAAATATCAACTTTTCACCATTCATTTTCAATGGGATAGATATAACCATTTCTAAGTGTCACTTTCCACGCCTACTTCCATACATATGACTTATCATCATTACCAGATGTCTGATACTGCTCAGTGGCACAGTCTGTAAAGCAAAGTAACCGGAGGTCATCATTTCATAATTTATCTCTCAATTTACTTCATAAGAATTCCACAATCCACATGCATTCAAATAACTAACTGCGTCATATATACACATATATGTATTAGCATTCAGCTTTCAGCATTCCCATGCAATTTTTCCAGAAATTGCACTTAGTTATATAATAATAACAATAATAATAATAATAATAATAATAATAATAATTATTATTATTATTATTACTATTATTATTATTATTATTATTGTTATTATTATTATTATTATTATTATTATTATTATTATTATAGAATCCGTTTACGAGGAAGCTAAAAATAGTCGACTGAGTAGTATAAAAGGAGTAATTGAAGTCATCCATGACAACTATATTAATATTTTCCTGTGACTTTCACACTCTTGTTTTTGTCCATGATGTCAGTGACTAATGTTGTGTTTTCAGCTGATGAGGCAAGGGGAAAAAACCCCAAAAACAAACAAATGACAATTTTCAAGCTTTCTGAAGCTGATGTTGAAGGACTGACTGTGACAAAGAATGGCAAAAGGGCAGAACATTTCTAGTCAATTCGTTGAACGTTTCCACGAAAAGTTTGGATTAATGTTCGCATATAAAAATGACAAAAGTAATTCATTCATGAATTATGTTTTTCAATATGAGACATATAAATAAATATCCCTTATAATGAATAAGTCCCCACTTATTCATTCCTAATAATTTTGTTTCCAACTTGGAAAATGATTGGAAATCCCTATGCGTCATTATTTTTCCCCATCTTCTCCTGTGATCCATTTATTTTCTTATTGAAACCTTGACTTTTACGTGATGCCCCCTCAGATGACCTCTCGCTGCAGGAATGCGGTGAACATCGTGGTCACCACCCTTTTTGCAGCGGTGGTCCTCTTCACTATCCTGCTGGCCTATATCACAGGTTGGCTTGTTCATCGCAGTCATTTCTTTTCAAGTTCATATTCCACTGTGTTTGAGTTTACTTTGTTGTTTTTGCGCTAATACAGGTTACCAGTTCATCCAAACTGAGCAGCACCACCTTTCCTTCGGCCTCTATGGGGCCTTCCTCTCCCTCCATCTTCTCCTCCAGAGCCTTTTTGCCTTTCTGGAGCATCGTCGGATGAAGATCCCCACCCGCCCTCAACATCTGCGCCGCTCTGTGGCCCTGTGCATCGCCGCCTACCAGGAGGACCCAGACTACTTAAGGAAGTGCCTGCGCAGTATCAGACGGATTTCTTTCCCAGGACTAAAAGTAGTGCTGGTGGTGGATGGGAACAGACCAGAGGACCGTTACATGATGGACATTTTCCAGGAGGTGATAGGTGGGGCTGAGCAGGCGGGCAGCATGGTGTGGAAGGGAAACTACCACAGCGATGGGAGCGGAGGAGGGGCTGTCGGAGGTGGAGGGAGCACAGTTCACATGGAGGAGGCGTTAAGAGTGACTCGGCTGGTCAGACGTTGCCGGTTTTCCTGTATCATGCAGGAATGGGGAGGGAAGAGAGAGGTGATGTACACGGCCTTCAAAGCGCTGGGGGACACTGTGGATTATGTGCAGGTAAGAACCACTTACTAATTAGAGTCCTGATCAAATGAATTATAATTAGAATTGTATAACATTATAATTATCAATTCATCAATGCAGGCTATCATGTCATGTTGTAGTATACAATGGGCCCTTAAAGGATACTTGACTCACTGAGCCATTTTCAACAGTAAATAGGTCATATTTTGTCCAGAATGAATTTGATAACTTAATTATTTTTCATGTACAATTACTACCTTTAAAAATTAATTTTTCCACTTGCTGTCAACTGAAAATGACATCACCTGTGCTGAGGAATTAGGTAACGACCAATCATGTCTCACCTATTTTCTGGGTTTGGTCAGCAAAATGAGCCACGATTGGTCGCTACCTGCTTCCTCAGCACAGGTGATGTCATCTTCAGTTGACAGCAAGTGGGGAAAAATTGCTTTTAAAGGTATTATTTGTACATGAAAAATAATGAAGTTAATAATTCAATTTAGAGTATTCAATAAGCCTAACATGCTTGGTGAAACTCTGAGGAAACCCACACAAGCATGGTGATATTATGCAAGTGGTGCACATGAATATCTGAGCTTATGTTTGAATGGCAGTACTTACAACTGTGACGTAAAAGTGCAAAACACAAGTAGCGCTGCCTCAACACTGTACCAGTACTGTAAAAGGAAATACAGAAATGGCAGGAGCGCTGTAGTTTGGTTCACATAGGAAACATAGTAATTATTCCCAGTAAATCAGGGGTTGCAAACTCGCAGCCTGAGGGCCAATTGTGGCCCGCTGGATGGTATTTTGCATCCCACTTTTTGACATCAAGACCTGAATTTGTTACAGCAAATAGTCTATTTGAGATTTTCTTTTAAATCACTTGATATAAATTCAAAATAATCAAATGAAAAACAGTACCAAAATGATTTACCCCTGTGGTTGGCCTGCACACAGGAACATGTGCAATTGACCTTACCGTAATCCACGCCTGCATGACCTAGTAAACCAATCAAGACTGCGCCGGCACATGAGTTTTGCTCCGGACAAACAAAGCAATCCAGCTCCCGATGTTGCATTATGTGGTTATCCAAATGCAAGGAGAATTTTTTTTTTTTTTTTAAATAAAAATAAAAATAGTTAAACGCTATGCAATTGGCTGGCAACCAGTTCAGGGTGTACCCCGCCTATTGGCCGAAACCGGCTGGGATAGGCTCCAGCACCCCGCGACCCTTGTGAGGAGTAAGCGGTTGAGAAAATGGATGGATGGATGGATGGATGGATGGATGGATGGATGGATGGATGGTTAAACATTGTAGTCACGGCTTGTGTAAGAGTGATAACCGTTTTACTGACCGAATAACCGGCATTCTGCTGTAGTTAGGGCTTGTGAAAGAAAGATAGCCGTTATCCCAATAGACTGGAAGGAGGTGTCCGGTTTATTCCCTTCCCTGAACCCTTATACAACTACGAAAAATGTCTGAGCTGGATCAAACTGCACACACGACCAGTTGAATCCCTCCAAAATGACCAGAAACCACTACGTCTGTACTAAGGTAATGTTCTCCATTGTTGTTTTTAGCCAAAGGCTAACAATAGCTCCGGGTAGCTAACCTTCCACGCGTTTGTTGACTTACTATTTACTATAATTGCCAACAGAACATTGAAACTATGAGGTAATATAAATTCATTCTTACTTGACTGGAACAATGTCCAAAAACTTTGTTTTTGCCTACAATTGGTCAAAGTGAGTGAGGCGACCCTGTCTTTTCCTGACTTCTGCACCATCAGACAGCCATGCGTGTTTCCTTTTGTTTTGGGGCAAAACTACATGGTGAGGGATTGAAGATACCCTTCACTAAAGAAATTAAAGCCCCCTCTGCCTGCTTGGAAGAGAAATATTGGTGTCCTGAAAAGACCTCACTGAGAAATCACAAGGAAGATTTGACGACTTTGCCATTACTGTGAATGCACTTCATCTCATCTCAAACGGTAAATGAGGGCGCTGCTCGTCGCTTTTTGTGGGCAAGGAGTGGCGTGCCACGGTAAGGTTAATTGTGTGCCTTCGTAACTACAACACATACTGTAAGTTGGAACCATCGTTATCAAGGATCCTCTGAACAGGTTAAGTGGTCTCGAAAATTGATGGGTGGTATAACTGGATTAACAACCTCCAAATGCCCGCTGTTTTATATCCTTTGTTCTGTTTGGCTAATGTATAAGGCTCAAGAGCCACAAAGATTCTGGACCAGTCAATGTAGCACACTCATTGGGATGTGCCTATTGTGTCTTTTCCAGGTGTGTGACTCGGACACAGTTCTGGATCCAGCATGTACCATTGAGATGCTGAAGATCTTTGAGGATGATGCTGCAGTAGGTGGGGTTGGAGGAGATGTACAGGTAGACCAACAGTCAGAGTTCAACTCTAAATTATCTCCTGGAAAAGCATGAGGGTTTTTTTTTCCTATTTGTCTTCCTTTGACAGATCCTGAACAAGTATGACTCATGGATCTCCTTCCTCAGCAGCGTGCGCTACTGGATGGCCTTCAACATTGAGCGTGCCTGTCAGTCCTACTTCGGATGCGTCCAGTGTATCAGCGGCCCTCTGGGGATGTACAGAAACTCCCTTCTTCAGAGCTTCCTGGAAGCTTGGTACCATCAAACCTTCCTGGGCTCCAAGTGCAGCTTCGGCGACGACCGTCACCTCACCAACCGAGTGCTGAGCTTCGGCTTCAAGACAAAATACACAGCCCGATCGCAGTGTCAGACCGAAACGCCAACCCAGTACCTGCGTTGGCTCAACCAGCAGACTCGCTGGAGTAAGTCGTACTTCCGCGAGTGGCTCTATAATGCTTTGTGGTTTCACAAGCACAGCCTCTGGATGACCTACGAATCTGTGGTCACCGGCTTCTTCCCGTTCTTCTTGGTCGCCACGGTCATCCACCTCTTCTACCGCGGAAGGCTGTGGAACATCTTGCTCTTCCTGCTGACCGTCCAGCTGGTTGGGATGCTGAAGGCCACCTACGCTTGTTTCTTGCGTGGTAGCCTGGTCATGATCTTCATGTCGCTCTATTCTCTGCTCTACATGTCGAGCCTGCTCCCGGCCAAAATATTTGCCTTACTCACAATCAATAAAGCAGGGTGGGGAACTTCAGGCCGCAGGAAGATCGTGGTGAACCTGATCGGTGCCGTCCCTGTGACTGTGTGGACGATAGTGCTGCTTGGAGGCGTGGCGTATACAATTTACTGTGAAACACAGCAGCCGTTGAGTGAATCCGAAAAGGTCTTGTTGATAGCAGGGACAATACTGTATGCCTGCTACTGGATGATTCTGCTGGTGCTTTACCTTGCAATTGTCGCCAAACGTTGCAATAAGCGGGAGGAGCAGTATCACCTGCCATATGTGGAGGCATAAAACTCGACAGGTCAATGACATGAAGCCCAACTGCTGTATCCTCACACCTTTGTGAACTGCGGGAGCAAACTCAGTCATGTCTGTACTGCCGGTGCTAAAAAGGTGGGATGTGAAATCCAAGCAGCAGGAAGCAGATCCAGACAAGAGTGTGTGAGATGACTGTATCCATGAAGACGACATTGCTTGCACTGAAAGGAGGCAACAAGTGTTCATTTTTGAATATCATGTAGTTCATGGGTACAGGTTAGCTGTGCAACCACAAGAAAGCGGTCCAGAATGGTGCTAATGAATTCATTTAGAGCAAATAATTAATCACTGTATGTAAATTTCAGATTCAAACTTTTTTTAAACGTACAATTGCAGAACCTAGAGCCTAAACAAGCGAAGAGAAGGTAAAGTTAATTAACAGAGACAGATAAGAAGATCGAAGCTGTGTTATGTCAGATGCTTCAAGACCTAGAAAAAAATCATACCATGGCCGTATTTATAGATAAAGTGAGTTTTTATTGATTAGGTGAGTGTCTTTCGGATGGAAATGACTAACCTCACAAGCCAAATTGATAATTGTGATTCACTCACAAATACTGACATTTCAGCTTGCCGGCATGGTTAGGAAATGACCAAAGAAACCAATGACTGTAATAAGTGGTTTCAGACACATTGATTTAAAAAAAAAAAAAAAAAAAAAAGTATTTCCATATTTATTTTTACAGTAATGGTACTGGTAACACTCAGCATAATACATTCTGGAGTATATAATATATGTCAAATTACTGGACAAATAATGTTTTACATGTTTATGAAGAAGAAGAAGAAGCTGGAGGAGGAGGAGGAGGAGGAGAAGAAGAAAAAGAAGAAGAAGAAATAGAAATAACACCTTTCTGGTGCTGAAAGAGTAAAAGGTGACGGTCTAATATATGAGGCTTCACTGGTGTGAGCAACCCAAGCTGGGTCGATTTTTTATTTTAATATTTCGCAATTACTTGAAGGAAGTCTCATGTTTACTTAGGCAATTAATGAAATTGGCATGTTTTTTGTTTGTTTTTTTTTGTAACAAAATACGGATAATAATAAGCCAGCCAGCAACCACAATGAAAATATCTCAAATGTTCTTGGTGCTGATGAATGTGCACAGCAGGCCTCATTTAACTTTAACAATGCACGGTTGTACAGAACATGGAGTTTTACTGGAAATTCACAGCCTGAGTATAGAGGAGGGGGCTTGGGTGCGGTGCAGCAAAGACCCAAGACGATGGGCCATAACACCAAACCCAACTGTACAGATAGTGGTTGTACATTGACATAGACTGCTCCAACCAATACATGGGGCGGGTGGATTATGTGTCTGGTGTATCCTTCAGCCCAATGGTGATCACATGTTGTGGAAAGAGTGGCTAGTATCTAAAGGCAAGGCCATCATCTCACAACTTGTGACATGCAGAAGTCATTTTGGTGCTGTTGCCATTTCAAATTGAACTTATTGTTGTATATCTATGTTTATTTCCCATTTTGGTCATTGTCTGATGATTTTATTTTAGCTCAGTGATTCAAATTTTTATATGATACCTTTCAGACATTGCTGATGTGCCAAAGCATCATCTAGTTAGCAAGTAAAGGGCATTGTTCTCTTGATCTTTCACAGTAAATGTCGAAGAAAATGATGACCAAAGATATCTCCATTGGGACACTTGGGAACCTTATGTTTGCTGTTTCACACTTTTTTTTTTTTGTCATCCAAGCAAAAATGTTTGGCAATTCAGTGTCTGGCTGTCGAATTTGTCCTGTTTGATGATGATCTCAGGAAATCGCTGGAATGTTTCTCAGTCAATAAAATGTGTTCTGCTTTTGACACAATGCAGCCATTCATTCATACTCGTTTCCATGATTGTATTTCTTTCAATATCCACCCTTTCGTTCAAATCAGCATGTACACTCAATACACAGCATTGAGCATGTTGCCAGTGTTGTGAGGGAGGGAGGTGTGTGAGAAACGTGAGCAAATGTGAACATGAGTGCCATGGCAGCTAAATGAATTCCTCCATTCAGTATTTTGGGACTAACGGAAAAGTTTTTGTTTTGTTTTTTTCTTTTGAGGAAACACAACACGGGAGGAGGGAGCTCTTGAGTGTATGTCACCACGCCATAATGTGCCAACTCACTTCCAAAACTGATCATATGCTCCAAAATTCTCTGAGAAGTACTTTGTATTTCTGGCGAACCAAACCAACTAATCCTGACAATCCTTGCTTCAATGGCATTATTAAATCAGACATTGCATGCATCACTAACCTCCAAGGTTGTGGTCATTTTGAATTTAGGTCAGTGTCCCACCAAATGATGCTGTGAAATCCGCCCATTTTCTGACCCACTCACCATTTATCGTAGCAGACTTTGGGCGAAAGGCAGGCTACACCGACTGGTTGCCACTCACAGAGCACAGATCATGGTTCATACCTTCTTTACCGTAGTATTTTATTTTTAATACGAGTATTTGTGTATCAATTTATCTCAATCTATGGTGACAGGTCTGTCTATCAGTATTATGACCTATTTACAGACTTTAAATTGTCCAAATGCGTAAATATCAAAATGTGCCCTTGAATGACTGGCAGTAATGATGAAAAGCAGCACAGAAAATGGATGATGCATTCCCCCTATCCCTGGCGAAAGTTGCCAAGGAAACAGCAGGGCAAGTAACAGTAAAGTCAATACACTGATTAAACCTAAATTCAACTCTTGGCAAGAGCCTTGTTTGGGCAATGGCAGGATTCCATGAGTGAGAGATTACACTTCTACTTGCTTGAATGCTTTAATGGTGAAACACTTTCTCAAAACAGTAATGCTGAATGCCAGTACAATTGGCAGCACATACATTTACAACAACATTTGAAAAATACATTCTAATTTAGCAGATATACTATTCTCCTACTAATTTCCAATAATCTCATTGGTGTGTTCCTGCCAGCATTTGGTAGTCTCTTCGTCCGCTTCGCTCAACTTCAACTGCTGGCTTCCACTTATCCAAACTTTATTATCAAAAGCAAATGCAAAGAGGTTCTTTCGCTCTGGAACGTCGGCTAGCCGAGCGGATCACGTCACCAATGGAAAAATTTTGTATGCCGGTAGTTGTGAGATTAATTAGTCCCACTGTTTTTGAATGAGGTGCAGAATGAAAAAAAAAGAAAAAAAACACAAAAAACAAGCAAATTTCAGATGTACTTGATTGATTATTTGACGATTATGGGTGGCAAGCACTCCAGAGACCTAACTATTGTACACAAACATTAAAAAGTCTGTTTTCCATAATGCCCGCTTACAGATTATTACCACAGTCCAGCCACACACTATACTTTCTTGGGTACATTAGTGATGATGGGTTTGGGTCGCGCCTTAAAGATAAGTTTTCTCTTGATGAGAGCAGACACCGAGTAGGAGGTGGATCCATGGGGCTCTGTTTTCATAGCAACCTGGGAGGCATCATTGTTGTCGGCGTTGCTGATAACGTCCTGTGATTGGGCAGGATGCTTAGTAAGCACAGCAAAGGGTTTCTCCAATTTGACCTGCTTCCCGTACAGTATGTGATGGCCTACAATTAACACAGGCACCCCCTGTTGGAAAGAGAAATAACTACAATACGCTGTTTGTTTTCTCTGTGTGAAGAAAGCATTTACAGTGCGTTGCATGACATTACATTACTGTTCATTGTTTATTTATAATTACCTCTTTGGTGTAGAGAAGGTCTCCCATCACATTTCCTGCCATTCCAGAGTTGTGCCTGGATATGATCTCTCCCTGCAGCTCGATCAACAGCCACTCTGGAGGACTGCTGCCATCAACACTTCCCCTGCAATGACAGTCATCAAATAGAGTAATAGAAAATGAGATGTACTATCAGTATTAGGCGTAATTCTACGAAATTGCTGCAGAAATATGTGACAACTGATCAGAATCTATTCGCGTCTTACCTTATGACTATTTGAACCATTATGGACACTCGTACTCAATACATAACAAAGCACGAACGACCAATATACTATGGATACAATTAAAATAAACGCAGCTAAAGTTAAATAGAGTGGAGACAAAAACAAAGGACAGACTTTCAGTGATTACATTGGGAGTTGACGGTCAGGTTTCCCGCCAGCTGTCCTCGACTAATGACGTAGATCCGGTTAGTAGTAGGTGTGCTTGTGTTCAGTTCCGGGTCGTAGGTCTTCAACGTGGCTGCTTATGTTTTCCAGCGTGTGTAAATTCTTAAAAGTTATGCGAGTCTCCACTACAACGCGGTAAGGTTGGCTCTAGTATTGGGGCGGGCCATTGTTCAGCATCTTTAACGTGTTCTTCCGGCCACCTTGCACGCGCTTTTGTTTGACATGTTAGCTTCGAGTCGCTAGCACGTAGCAAAATCACGTGTTTGCTAGGCTCACCTACTCGTGTTAGGGAACCACCTGAGAGTGCTTCTTCTACTTTTTGGAGAACATGGGTGAATTTAAGGTGCACCGGGTTCGTTTCTTCGACTACATGCCCAGCGCAATCCGAGCCATGGCGTTCAACAGCCGCACTGAGAGGCTTGCAGTGGCCCGGGCGGATGGAACTGTGGAGGTCTTTAACTTCACTGACAACTACTTCCAAGAGAAGGTAAGAAGCTCTCAGTCATCCATTCCACAGTATCTGGTCACAATTCACTTGAATTTGAAATTCGGGGAACGAGTATGAAATGTCGCATTATTACACGTTCATGACAACAGATGTGTCAAATCGGCAAGTTTTATTTATTTATTGTTTTCCAGTTCAACAGTGTTAACAGAGCAGCTTTACAAAGTTCATTCAAGAATTCAACAAAAACTAATGCTTCTATCAACTGTACCTTCTGTTCAAGAATGCAAGTGAAGAAATAATTTAGTCTTGATCAAGATGTAACAATCATAATTAGTTGTGTACGTTAATTAATCAATTGATCAACAACTAAACGATTATCAAACGAGTCGATAATTATAATCTTAGAAGGTTTGTTCAACTTGAAATCGTCCAAATTCATAGAATTGCAGCCTCAACAGTAAATAAAAGTAAGAAAACTACTTATGTTTGATAAACGTGTCTTTGTTTTGGTAAACAATTAACAGCAAAATTTTTGCACATTGTCTGATGAATGTCAAGGACAAAACCCGCAAATGAATCTTATAATAGTTTGCTTTAGCCCTAATCACAAGTATTAATTAGGATTTGTGTCAAAAGTTCTTGTCAAAGTCAAGCACATGCAAACAGTGGGCACCTCCTTACATTAAGAGTCAGTGCAAGTTGTTTAACCATGAGCTATACAAATGAAATGTAGATTTTATTGAAATGCACTTATCCTGTTGCAGCATACTACAGTAAAACTGATGGTTGCCTTCTGGATCAGAAAATTCCAATGTTGTTGTTTAACTGCTTTGTGTACACGCATACAATTGTACACTTGTAACCATTTCTACTTTTTGCTACAGGTGATCCCTGGTCGGGATGGCGCAGGCATTGAGGCTTTGTGCTGGGTGGGTCAACGTCTCTTCAGTGTTGGTTTGCGTGGAGAGATCACAGAGTACGATCTGGAGAACTTGCAGCCCAAGTTCACAGTGGATGCCTACGGGGGACCAATCTGGGCCATCAGCTGCAACAGCAATGGAAATCTACTGGCGGTAAGTCAGCACCTTGTTGGTCACGTCATGTTTTTTATTTTATTTATTTTATTTTATTTTACTATGATGCATTGATGTGTAACGATGCATATTTTTGTATCAGATTGGATGTGAAGATGGGACAGTGAAGATATTTGAAATACTAGAGGACAGGATTCAGTTTCAGAGGAACTTTGACAGGCAGAAAAGTAAGATGGTTGTACTTTTTGGAGACATTCTGTTCATGGTTTTCAGAGTCAAGCAGTAATTTTCTTGTTGGGCAACTTGCAGCCATTGTGACATCTCTATTCCTGTGATCTTGTAGGTCGTATCATCAGTCTTTCCTGGCATCCCTCTGGCTCGCTGCTTGCTGCTGGCATGATGGACGTGATCCGAATATTTGATGTTGAGACTGGTAAATTGATACAAATTCGAGATTGATTTATACTGAACAATTAAACACTTGAAAACTTTTGTGCGATTATGCATATTTCAGGTCACAGTACGCACAGAATGCTTGTTGAAAGAGGTGTAGGAGCATCCAAGAGCAGGGAGGTTGTGGTTTGGAGTGTCGTGTTCTTATCCAATCACACTATCATCAGTGGTGATTCTGCTGGCAAGGTCCAGTTGTGGGACGGAATTACAGGAACACTTGTCCACACTCACCTAGTCACCAAGTGGGACGTGCTTGCTCTTTCTCTATCCCAGGCAAGTGAATGATTATTACTTGAAGCAACACATCAGCCACACATTTTCAGAAGCACGTCAAAATAAATGGAACTACATGTGCAAAGTGTAGTTCAGAGCATTGTATTAAGGGGCTGAGGAGTAAAGTTTACCAAAATCAGAATTTCAAAAAAAAATTATTTGGGGTAACTTGCTTATAATACTGCATTCAGAGCACTTTGAATGGTTTAAAGATTCGTAAAAACATTTGAGATTTTGCCATACGTCACTCCTGGCAAAAAACAATCATCGTCGATTAGTTTATTGTGCATTAAAAGAAATCTCAATGGGGTATATGTCACGGAAGAGGCGGGACGTGATTTTGCACATCAGTTTATTCCGGTCTGGGTTGCAAACGCACAACCCAGGGGGACAAAGTCGGAAGCACAAGTATTTTTGACACAGCACACACGTCGCAAACCGAACTGGAAATAAACTGATGTGCAAAAAACAGTCCCGCCTCTTCCGTGGCATATACCCCATAGCACCCCAAGAAATGCTCAACAAAACAGATCTAGTATCTTTCACCAACATTTACAAAAAGTTGAAGGCAAATGCAGGAGACTAAAAGTATCTTGGAGCCATATGCTAAATCTAACAAGATGTCTGCAATTTTGGATTATCTTCCCAATTTAGCTCAATTTTCGGGCTTACTTCTACCGACATCATCCGATTGTCTTTAAATCTTTCATCTAAAGATGATCAAAAAGAAAAGTAAAAGCACATATTTTTACTTTGTTGGCTGCTGTTGCAATGGTGATGCACTTTTTTTCCCGAGATGTATGCTGATTTTGGTGGTCTGAATATGCATGAGAACATAAAACTTTGCTCACATGTCTTACCTGGCAAAACAGTCAATATTTCCTTAGTTTTTTGTGCGGTTAAAAAAAGGAAAAAGGCGCAAGAAATTTCTAGGTTTAAGGCATACGTAACAACCCAAGACCTACAAAAAAAAATAAAAAATCTCTTGGAGACCCATTTTTAATCTAGTAGAAAGTCCACCATTTTGAATTTTCTTTCAGTTTTGGCCTTTTTAGAGATCACATTTTAAAGAACTTCTACCAGAGATTTTGAACTTGAAACTGTTAATGTTTCGTCTAAAGATATTCAAGATGGGAAAGTAAAAGCAACCTTTTTATATATTTGAATGCTTTTGCTGTGGCACTGCTATTTGCCTTGAAAAATTACAGTAATGCTGATTTTGATGGTTTAAACGTGAACTTGAAAACGCTTTATATTTTGCGCACACATCAGCCAAGGTAAGTGCAGAATTTTGAAGTGAAGATGCCAGATTGCAGCCTGTTTTAAACATTGCTATTATTGACAGGATGAAAGCAGTCTGATAGCCGGGACATCAGAAGGCACTGTGGTCCAGTTCCAGTTCCTTTCCCGCACCATCAACCAACAAGACAAGGACTGGGTCCGAACCAGAACCTTTAAAAACCATTCACATGACGTGAGGGCACTGGTTCACACTGAGATTTCTGTTGTTTCTGGAGGTCAGTTTTAAATGTTCATCTGTGGTTGGTCTGATTTCTATTTGATGCTTTTTCTCAGAATCTTTAAGATCCCAAAATACTGTAGTTACTTGATATTGGATGGTCTAGTTAATTAGGCGTTTTTTTTTGGAACCATTCTTCATCGTGACATAAAACCTGAATGGAACCCAATGAATACCCTCACAAATTGAACTTTAGTATAGGGAAACTAAGTTTGCATGAACACCTGGGAAGCTCACAGTGTGTTGCTGTTTGAAATTATTTGCATAATTAGCCATGATATCCACCTGTGAACTGAAACTTAGTTATTAACTCGACATAAAATGTAGGTACACTGTTTTCATGGCGTCTCCCTTCTCAGGCATGGATACACAGCTGGTAGTACGACCCCTGCTGGATAAGGTGGAGAAGAACACCCAAGAGTCCTCTCTACGTAAAATAGTGTTCCCTCAAGTGAGTACTCAACTTAAATAATCCGGGAATTGAGGACTGATTCGGTAGTTTCAATTAGCCACATGAACCTTTATCCTTTTAATATTCTTTTTTTTACAATCAGCAAAACACTGAACATGCAATATTAAGCGAGTGTCCATCTGTTTATCTTCCATGCAGAGGAATCTGGTGTGTTACGCTAATAAGTCGGGGCTGCTGCTCTTCCAGTTCCCCGATCATCTCGAGCTGTGGAGACTCGGGGAGAGTGAAGGGCATGGTGAGAGGACAATAACACCAATTTTGATAGCTCAGCTCATTTTGCACGCTAAAATATGAAATGGTAACCAAACAGCAATGTGAAACTTGCAATATAGCCGCTAGTCACATGTCTACTCAACAGCACAGCGGAATAATAAAGTTTACTACAAAGCAGTTGCTTGCCACCAATAAAAACTGACAAGCCTAACCAACTATGAATATTGCCTTGAAAATTCTACTTTTATATTACACCTACTATGATGTAATCACTTTTTGTTTTCAGGAAAGCCTGGTGACAGTCTACCTGTGAAGAGGAAGCCAGAGAAACTGATTCATCTGAAGAGGAAGGTTTGTACTCTCAAGTTGAACTGAAAATGGCCAATTTCCGGTGGGTCAACAGCTCATTTGAAAATAAATATGTGAGCCGCATGTCGGCAACATTAGTTGGGATGCGGACCTGTGTTGGACCATCATAACATTTTCATTTTTTTACGTGACCCAACGCATTTGCGACATAACATCCATGATTACCTATCAATAAACTTACTTGTCACAGACCACACCAGATAGCAAATTTTTTAATTGACACAAAAATAATAATTCAAATTTCCCACTGCAGTAATATGACCTCATTTAAACAAGAAAATATCACAAAGGAGCAACAATAAACGAACCAAAATTGTCTCATGATGCCGCAGAAGATGAATTGCAAACTTAATGTGATCTTCAAAGCTGATTTCATCTGTTGAGAGGTCAAACTTCCGAAACTTGTAAAGGGTTCAAATCTTGAATGATGTCCTTATCTGCTATTGGGATTGACTTTCCACTGATATTTTAACAGTTCCTGACAATTTCAGTTTTCAATTTTCATATTTTTTTTCCCTAAGGTTGCTATGGACATTTGAAAGACGCAAGGACCAAAATTTGAACCTATTATTCTCAAAACTAGAGATTTTAACCTGGTAATATTAAAATTGCTGTAGTTGTCAATTTTGGGGGTATGTCTATGTATTATATATAATTTTATTGAGTAGAATTAGTTTTTTTTTTTTTTTTTTTTTTTTTTGACACGAGGACCCCTTTGTCACATAAAAAGTCACATATTTCCCTACTTATGATATGCTTTAATTCATTTATACTGTTATTGTATTTACCGAGTAACTGACCTAAAATATTCGTTATTTAATTTAATTTTACTTGAATATAATTGAATTGAGTTGAGTTGAATTCTGTAATGGACCGTCCCAGAATTTTGTTATTCGCTAAATCCAACTGTTAATTGTGATCAGCTGTGATGTGTGTGCTGACGTGTGCAGGGTGACGATCATATTTGGTGCAGTGCTCTGTCTCCGTGCGGGGAGTGGCTGGCGTACTCGACTATCTCCAGTATTCGTCTTTACAAGCTACAGACAAACAACAGCAGCATCAGCATCACGAAGGTGCGCGTCTTGACATGACAAATGGGATTTTTGACTTCTAACAAAACCATGTCACTCTGTTGCGCCTTTGCATGCATGTCATGACATACGTTTTTGTTTTTTGTTTTTTTCGCCATAGGTTTCTAAAGTACCGAAGGTCCTTCACGCAGCCCAGCAGCTCTGCTTTTCCTCAGATTCCTCCAAGCTCTTTGCATCCTGCAGCCATTCATCAGTCGTGGTGGTTTCCATCAGCCAGTCAGAGTGCAAATATGTTCGCACCCTCAAACCTCAGCCAGGTGAGTCTGAAACTGGCGTTCGTTGTCTGAACATATTTGAGTTGCAGTCATCCCTCATTTATCACGGGGTTTACATTCCTGGCGACCCCCGCAATAGATGAACTCTGCTAAGTTGTGACCAAATATTTTGATTATATTTATATATGTTGTTTATTGTTTGTGTATATTTATATATTGTTTACACTGTACAACTAACAGATAATATATGCATGCGAGGTGCAGGTGGAGTCCATTCGGGGTCACCATCCACACACATTCTACACTATATATACACTATATATATTGAAAACTTTAAATGTATGTGGGCCTGGTCTGTTGGTATCAGTTGATGCTACCATCAGGTGTGCTAAAAATGTGCTTCTGTTGACTGTATTTTTACATACAATGATCTTGCACTGAAATGTATGTTGTGCGTTAGTTGTGGACTATTTCCACCGTTTTTATATTGGGATTGCTTTGATATAATTGACTAGTCACACATTTGTCGTCATAAATGTTAGAACAAAGATCAAAGCAAGTAAATAAGTACAAATTTAAAAGGTTTTTTTTTTTTGTTTTTTTTTTTTTCCATTTGATAGGTGTCACGCCATATAATTGGAAGCAGCACATCTTTAATGATTTAACTCATTCACTCACAGCCATTTTCACTGAAGCAACCCCCTTCGCTCCTAGTTGTTTTACTGGATTTTGACGGATTTTGCAGGGCCCACAGAATATTGTGTTCTATTGCTATAAAAATATGGAACCTACCAAAAGAAATATCACTCTTTTTTTTTTTATCAGGAAAAAAAATCTGTTTACGTTTTGCAGCAATTAGCATTAGAATATAGCTAAGTTTCATGATTATTCACAAATCTGCTTAGAATTGTGGGGAAACAGCTTGTTTTCAACATGGCCCTGGTTGATCTCTTATACTCTGCTGCCATCTGCTGGCCGTTTTTGGAAATACATTTCTTTTCGCCCGTTCTGTGCAGTTGAGAGGCTGCATTAAAGCCTTCCAGATGCTCTAACATAAAAAACAAAAGAAAAAAACAAACAAACATCTAAATACGTCTGTGGGACACTTAAAATAGAACGTATTTATATGTTTTTGGGAGCACATGAGTTAACGGGTCCTAATGAGCATGTATGTTTGTGTGATCCAGCTTCCCGACAGCCAATCCACCTGTTGCATGCGAGTGACGACGGCAACTGGCTCGTTACAGCCAACACGGGCTGTGAGATCCACGTTTATAACCTTCAAAAATTCAAGGTGATTTGCGATTTGTTTTGTTTGTATACAAACGGTGGGTCAGCGTGTGCACCATTTCAACTTATTTGTGTGCACGTGTAGCTTCACTGCACGGTGCCAGTGTACGGCTCCTGTCCTACCGCCGTGGCCATCCACCCAACCACCAGAAACCTCATCACAGTGCACGCTGATCAACAGGTGATCGCCTCGGTTACCTATTTTCATTTGTAAACAGTCATGGACTCATATGACCTGTTGGTCTGTGTGTGCGTCTGTGCTTATGCAGATATTTGAGTTCTCGCTAGTGCAAAAGGAATACACGGATTGGAGTCGCAAGCTGCAGAAACAAGGGCTGCACCCTCTGTGGCTGCAGAGGGACATGCCCATCACCCACGTCACCTTCAACCCCAAAAACTCAGCTCATATTCTTCTGCACGATACGTTTATGTTCTGCATCATCGACAAGAGCCTGGTGAGTCAGCGAAGAGATCAAAATCCACTTTGGTTGTTTTGTGTTGTGATGAGTGAAATGTGATTAAAATGTCTTTTTTTGTCCTGCACGCATAGCCCCTCCCTGAAGCAAAGTCTCAGCTCTCCAATCAGATGACACTACGGAGTCTTCCCGAGTCTGAGAGGTTAAGACACAGCCACTCGTTCAAGATTTGCAAAACCTTTCAGGTACCCTTAATGATGCGTTCTGGCATGAAAATCACTCCTCTATGGGCAAAATTAGTTGTTTTGAAACCATAATATGACCTATGTGAATTGTGCACATCAGATAGAGTGCATCAGTGAACTGCACCTTTCATCAGAGTAGACTGATAATTTTTTTTTGTATTTAATCAAAGTAAGACATTTTAACCTCGTTAGTGAAAACTGTCACTTGAATAAATGGTAACTTGCTCGCCACTTGTCAACATAACATATAGCAAATGGCGGCGATGATCACATGGTTTGCTCACAATTTCGCAAATACGACCATGGGAGGGGAGGCAAGGTGGCCCGTTGAGTTATTTGTGAAAAATTATGAGTTACTTGTTGGACCCCCCAAACTTGCTTATGAAAACAGCGTGACTGTCGACACGGGGGCTGGTCCTGCAGGCCGGGCGCTTTGCTCACGCGGGCCGGATCTGATGTGGGCTTTGCTACATCAACAAGCAAATTAAATCTCGACCATGCAAAGTGAAAGCCAGAGATCAACAACACTCACAAACGCCGCCGGCTCCTCATCTGAGAGCTGGGTGGAAAAGTGTGCTGTGGTCTGATGAGTCCACACTTCAAATTGTTTTTGGAAATCATGGACTTTGTGTCCTTCGGGCCAAAGAGGAAAAGGACCATGTGGATCTTTTATTTATTTATTTATTTTTATGAGTGCAAAGTTCAAAAGCCAGAGTCTGTAATGGTATGGGGGTATGTCAGTCGTGCCCATGGCTTGAGATACTTGCAGCACTATGAAGGCACCGTTAATGCTGAAAGGTACAAACAGGTTTTGGAGCAACTTGTGCTGCCATCCAAGCAACGTCTTTTCAGCGACATCCCTGCTTATTTTAGCAAAATGATGCCAAGCCACATTCTGCACGTGTTACAACAACGTTTCAGCAGTTAGTGTACTAAGTTTCCAGACACTATTTGAGTGGTAAAAAAAGGAAGGTAATGTCATCCAGTGGTGAATGCCACTGAAAAAAAAAAAAGAAGTCTTTAAATGTGAACATTAGTTTGAAAGGGATTTGCAAATTACATTTTTATTTACCTTTTACACAACGTTCCAACTTTATTTGAAATTGGGGTTTGTGTTTATTGAGCACATTTCACAGTGCTTTGCAAGACTCAGTTCAGGTGCTAAAAATTCAAAAAGTACAAGTAGAAATGAAAACCTACATGATAAACACTATTCTTTAAACTCAAACTGTTTATTTCATATAAAACGGGGCAATGATGTCATCTACTGGTGGTTGGGCATCTGTAAAGCACCGTTGAAAAAAATGTAATTGACATTATAGTAAAAGTTATTTTTAAATCTTTCCAATGACTCAGCTAAAACAATACAGCATTTCACAGTTTGGGAGCGACTGTTTGGAATGTATAATCGCCACATATTTATAGGCAGGTGCGTGAGACACGAAAGAGTGATTATTGGACTTCAAGCCATGTGAAGAGAAGTATGAACAGATTACTTGGGTGTTAGAGAAGCATCCTGGTCACAGAGGGCACAGTAAGCAGGTGGTTCTCTTCTGAGTATTTAATGTAACTTAATGTACGTGCACAAATTGAGCAGTATTGATAGACTATAATATCAACAGCAGTAAAATAATCTTGGTATAGATTTTCATGAATCAAAGTCGCAATACAGTACTGACTTCCACACTTTGCTCCCACAGCCCATCTTGAGTTTGACTCTGCTGGATGACCAGTCCCTAGTTGTGGTGGAGCGCCCCCTGCTGGAGATCCAATCTCAGCTGCCTGCACCTGTACGACAGAAGAAGTTTGCCACATAAACAAAAGACCGCAAAACCAGCTTTCGTCTGGCTTATCAGCGCAGATCTCATTTGTCAAAGAGCCAGAGCTGGACCACATCCAAAAACGGCAGAATGTTGCCACTTTGTACAAACGTTTTGATAAATAAAATCATGCAATTATTTACCATCATTCCTGTTTGATCAAATTGTTTGCTGTTCTCTATGTGTGCCGTGGCAATTTGTGTGCCATTATAGATCATCAGATGTGCCACAGGAAATTATCCAATGTTAATTATTTTGACCCGCCCCCCCAAAAAATCACAATATTGAGGGGTTCATTTTTTATTTATTTATTTTTAAATAAATTTACCGGTATTCTATATGAACAGGCAAAACAATCAAATGCTCTACCACTAGATGGCAGAAGGTACATAATTAACCTGTATATACACTATTTGTGAATAGTTTTAAGTGGTGTGCCATGAGATTATTTTTTTTCTGATGTAAAATGTGCCTTGGCTCAACAAACATTTATGGAAGATGATTAGGGCTAGTGAAGAGAAAAATTAAGGTTGGCAGGATTCTGTTTTTATTCTCAGAATTCTGACTTTAAAGTGAGTACAGTACTCACTTTTAAAGTCTGAATTCTGGCTTTAATCTCAGGATTATGACTTTATTAGTGCTACTATTATTCTTGTTTTAAAGTCAGAATTCTGAGAATAAAGTCAGATTTCTGACAAAGTGGAAATTCTCACTTAGAATTCTGAGACTAAAGTGACAATCTTGACATACTTTTTTTTTTTAAACATTTCCTGTCTTCGCTGTCCCAAATCCTCTTCCATAAACATTTGATTATCCCCAAATAATGTTCATACGTTCTGTCTTTCCATACACAACATGTCAATTAGCATTACAATTAAATACACAAAGAAAGTGCATCATAATCTTTATTTTGGTTGAGAGAAGCTAACCATACAAGTCATATTGACTGGATTAAGTCCCACTGGAACAATACGAACACAATATCACCATAGATAGAACATAAATTCACCGGCTGGCGGCTTCTAATGTCAGATCTCCTTCATCCACTCCTGAATCATCTAAACCTTGTAGAATAGATCAAAATAGTAGTACAGTGTGTGCATACTAGAAACATCTTCATGGAAAATAGTGTTTTATAAAAACCCGGTGTACTTAACTCTTTGACTGCCAAACGTTATCCAAAAAACCCCCAACAGTGCCAGCCGATTTGGAGCATTTTCACTCATCTTTCAAAGTAAACAGAATAATGTGCGGTATGACGACATAAATATGGTTGATACCATATGAAAGATTGGATTCCATCCTTTCATGAGAAAAAAAAAGTATGTTTCTACCTTATTCCGTTCTTTAGTAATCACCATTTGAAATTAGGTCATTGGAGTGACAAAAGCAAAAATTCTAAAATATTAAGAGGAAAACAAAAAAAAAAGTTTTTTTGTGAAAAGATACATTTTTTTGCACAACAGTGACTTTGACACTATTTTATGTTTAGTGACAAGGCAGCGCAGAACAAGACGTTGCACTACCGATTGAGAGGGAAAAAAAAGGTAATAAACATAAATTTACCGTTTTTGGCAGCATTCATTAGGATTTTAGAATATGTCATTAAACGTTTTTGGCGGTCAAAGAATTAAATGTGCATTGTGGAGTTTGAAATGTTAATGTTAAAGCTTTTTTACATCATGCATGCTGCATCAATGCACAGATGAGTACAAAGAGGCCTAACTTTTTAACCGCGACTGCGCCTATTAGCTTATCTTCCCTTCATTGTGAAGTGTCTGGGGCGAACATTCCAGTTTCTTGGGGTGAAGAGCAACATCATGCTGGTACCCGCTGAAATGTAGTGTTTCGCTAGCCAGACACAGAGGCTGCAGTTACGCTTTAGACCAGAGGTGGCAGTCGCGAGTAAAAAAAAAAAAACCCGACAAACTCCACAATGCACCTTTAAGACAAAATGCAGCTTTGTAAACATGACAAATAAATAAATAAATAATATAGAATAAATAAAGGTTCATTCAACTTTGAGTTTCTGAAGTCTGACTAAAGAATAGCAAAAAAGAAAAAGGTGACTACACCACGCGGGGTATGACACAGGTGCAGCCCACCGTCACAGCCACGGAGACGGGCTTCAAGTAGTACTTGAGGCCGTCGGTGCAACGCTCGCGCTTCAGAAACACCCTGGTCTGGTTGACGGGAGCCGAGTTGTAGTCGTGGCTCAGCTCGGGGGTTCCTTTTCTCTTGATCATGATGCACCCGGAGCACAGGCATTGAGCTTCGACGTAGGTGGACGGGTAGTGGTCCTTCATTGGTTTCCATCTGAAGATAAATACCGGAGCAGGGTGAGCAATGATGATGAAGTCGTGATGATGATGATGATGCCATGCAACAGAAACTTTTTATATGACAGATGGATAACAAGGAAACTACCAATATAACTCTAAAAGGTACAAATTAGATTATTATTATTATTATTATTATTATTGTTATTATTATTATTATTTTATTTCAGTGGTTCAATTAAAAACGGAAACTAACACAGTACATTCACAAGGAGTGAAAATTTCATGATTAAGATGTTTTATTTTGCTGATTGTAGCTTAGTTTGACTTTTTGAACTGAAGTAGACAGTGCTGAAATAACTATAAATATTGCAACCTCATTGAGATGCACTATAATGTGTTAATATTGCGTTATAAACACGTGGGACTTTACGCTACATTTACTCGGTTACATTTATGTATTCTTTTGTCATTGTCCAATTTGTCAGTAATTTTAATGAAACATACTTTCACTTTTATTTTTGTTAAGAACAAACGGTAGTCTGATTACGTTCCATTGAGCTATATTTAGCTTGCTACTGTTATTTGTTTTCTTGTGAAATTTGTTTTGGTTTGTCACAGAGACTTCCGCTTTGGGCGTTGATACTTGACTCGTTTTTTGTTGTTGTTTTTTTATTGACAGAATACAAATAAACAATTCTTTGACAAATCTCGTCAATGCAACAACAAATAAAGAACAAAACAAACACTCGTTTTCGCCAATCCAACGGCACTACTAGTGACGTTTAACTCCATATGACCAATCAAACGTGGAAAAACAGTCACATGGCTGGACAGTCTCCTTTTTTTTTTTTTTTTATTGTACAATTTTAAACAAGGTATACAACGAACTTGGCCTCAGCAGAAGTTTGCAAAGTGACGAAAATCTGTTTTTAAGTACGTCTCTGATTGTTGCGCCCTCAAGCAATGTTGTTGGGCAATATCAGAATTAGCACAGTTCCATTTTAAAATTTTGCTCTAGTTGACATTCATGCTTCAATTAAATGAATTAATCAATCAGAAATTACAAGTTATCCGTACTCGAGTAGCCTTTTTTTTTTTTTTTAACTAAATACTTGACTAATAAGTGACTGCCCTTACCAAGTGCAATTTGAGGCTACTCTCGCCACCCATATTTATGAATAGACTTTACCATGGTTATAAATAGAACAAACAAATGATTCGTGATGCAATACCAACGACGCTGGACAGCCCATTGAGATTACAAACGGTGCCGTGTCAGTCCCGCCCACTTCGCTGTATGAATGACAAACTACAAACAAATGGGAACAGGAAGTCAGAACCATTTCGAACCCTTTCGAGGTGGGTACGTTGAATTTGCACACCGGAGCATTTCCCACCTGTTGCGTAACTATAGTATCTATGATCGAGTTTCATTTTATACAAAAGAAAAAAGAAGATGCGGGATGAGGAAAGCTTGGGAACACCTTCGTCCCACAGCATGACACACTCTGCCACGCAATCGTGTCAGTTCTGCGAGCACAGTTGAATGTTGTCAGACTCCGCGGGACTTTCCCTTTCAGCGATCACGTGAACGACGTCACGATAAGAAAAGAGGCGCGCCAGAAGCTTGAGTGCAAAAAGGCAACAATGAAAAGTGATGATACCGACAATGAAATCATCAAGCAGGCTGACGTCGTTTGTCATCGCCTTGTCGGTCGTGGTGATGAAATGACTACATCGGAGCCAATGTTTTGGATTTTTTGTTTGTTTTGACGACACGAGGAAATCATTCCGAGGTCAAGTGTAAAACTCGAGTCACTTCGGATCTGGCATAGACTGTATGATCTAATAAGTAATACTCATAAATGTATAGGGATATTGGGCTTTCAGGTAAAATTTCATGAGGAACTTGCAATGCCCTTTACAGGTGAACTGAATTTGACCTTCTCTAAACGTTCGATTGTCCAACTTTTTTAGCTTTCTGGATGCAACATGGTAATAAAGTGAACTTAAACTTGCTGTTCGTTAATAAGGAGTTTAACAGAAAATTTCATTCCTAATGATGTCTTTCTGTGACGCTTACAGTCTCTGCATCAACCTGCTGATGAGACTGAGCTCCGAGAACATCCTGTTTGAAATCTTGCAATGGTGAAGTAACGTGGGTGTCGTCTTATGATGTCATAAGATGTCAATATTTAAACAGCATGATGAAGAAAATTGCTTAAAAAGGGATACTTGACTCATTGAGCTATTTTCAACATAGTAAGAAGATATTTTGTCCAGAATAAATTTGGTAAAGTCATTATTTTTCCTGAAAAATTAAACCCTTTAAAAACTAATTTGCCACTTGCCATCGACTAAAGATGACATCACCATGTGCTGAGGAAAAAGGTAACAACCAATCATGGCTCAGTTTGCTTGCCAAACCCAGAAAACAGATGAGCTGTGATTGGTCGTTAGTTACCTATTTCCTCAGCAAGTGCAAAAAAATGTTTTAAAAGGTATTAATTGTGTACATGAAAAATATTAATGTTATCAAATTAATTCTGGACAAAATATTAACTTTTTAGTGCTGAAAATGGCTGAATCCCTTTAAAATAATTTGAAGTGAGCCAGGAAATGTGTTCATCCAGAGTCTAAAACTTAACAGTTAGTTCATCCATTCATTTGACCGCTTATTCCTCACAAGGGTCGCGGGGGGTTGCTGGCGCCTATCTCAGCTGGCTCTGGGCAGTAGGCGGGGGACACCCCGGACTGGTTGCCAGCCAATCGCAGGGCACACAGAAACGAACAACCATCCACACTCACACGCACATCTAGGGACAATTTGGAGTGCCCAATTAACCTGCCATGCGTTTCTTTGGAATGTGGGAGTAGACCGGAGTACCCGGAGAAGACCCACGCGGGCACGGGGAGAACATGCAAACTCCACCCAGGAAGGCCAGAGCCTGGACTCGAACTGGAGTCCTCAGAACTGGGAGGCGGACATGCCAACCACGCATCCACCGTGCCACCCTAACAGTTAGTCATTTACATTCAAAAAGTTTGAAGGTCAAATTAAAGATATGTTTTGTGTGGTTATTCAAGTGTCAGTGTTTTTTTTATATTTATTTATTTATTTATTTACACTTTAGCTTAATTATAAATAATAGTGCTTCAGATTTATATAGTGCTTTTCAGGTCAAAGACGTTTCACAGCGGAAACACTATTCATGAACTCACACATTCACACTTATTTAAAACAGATTCCATTTCTTATGTGCAATATGCGCAGTTCCTTAAAAATACAAGAGCGACTCACGCAGAAAGATGCTTTATGATAAGGCAGATAAGGATGCTTACACATATCTCCACGGAGAGAGGGACCTCTCCTTCAGGTCCTGGTCCCAATGCATGTAGAGGTCCAGGGGGCAGTCGGAGGGGGAGTCGTGGGGCACCACCGCCTGAGGCTCCGGGGGCTGCGGGTAGTGGCTGGCCAGCTTCCTGTCGGCCACCTTGCTCAGCTCCGACTCCTCGTAGCAGCGGTTCGTGTTTACCGTCCACACGGGGGCCACCGCAAGGGCCACCACGATGGTCACCATCTGTGCGGGAAGCGGAGCTGGTGAGCGAAGACTGGCTGACTTGAGTGAGTGACGAGCAACGAGCGACTCACCTGAACGAGTCCGCCCATCCTGTCTTGGCTCGCGTCGGCTGTTGTGTGTCACCGGCGGACATGCTCGCGGCTTTTTAATTAGCCGGGAAGCTTCGCTGGCATGAGGAAATGGGACGATTAACGCGACGACCTCAAAGAGTTTGGGTAAATGCCAGCTTCCACACTCACTCACTCACACACCCCCTCGCTATGTGTGTGTGCGCGCAGGTGAGGTCACGTGACGTGACAGTCTATTTTTAGCTCATGCTGGCTATTTTAACACATACCGAAGAATGATGACGCAAGCTTTTCGTTGTGTGCAAGTTTATTACTCTATTCGTACTGTTTAACTAGCGTGGGTAAGGACGGTGCAAGGAGCAACACATTCCATTTTAGTGCGCATCGAAATTTGTTTAACCCCACTGTTTATTAATCAATATTTTCCTCGCACTTGCAGCGATGAAAAAAAAAATCACTGAATCATAGGAAAGTTTTCGAAGGTCAATAAGGGGGCCACCCACTGTCTTTGATTGACAGGCCAAGTCATTCGGCTGTAAAACGCCATTATGTAAAAGAAGACCATTGTGGAAAAGGACATTATGTAATAAAAACTGACTTTGTGAAACAACGTTTTCTTATCTTATAAAACCTTGAATATAAATAAAATGTCTTTATTTTTAAAAAGTATGACATTGTTAAAATAATCATTATGAAATATTTAATCAAAATAAAATATTTGTTACATATTAAAGGATAGCATAACACTTTTCATAATAATACTAACACCTCATTTTAAAATTTAATGGCCATATTACATGTCTGTTATTTATCAAAAGGACAGTTATTTCAAAAACGCCTTTTATTTTTTTGAAGTTTGACACTTTTGGGCTTCCATAAGTTAGGGGCTCCGCAAAGATTGCGTTCCCTCGCAAAGATTGCCACAGGGCGTTTTTTTTTTTTTTTTTTTAAACGAGTTAATGTACTTCCGGGTCATCTTCCATGTGACCAAAAGCGACGAGGATGGAGGTGTAAACATGAAACAAAGCAGTGGGAAAGCTTTCCCGAAGCGCCGAGGATGGAGCGTGTATTTTCCCACTGCTTTGTTTACACGTTCCGTCCTCGTCGCTTTTGGTCACGTAGAAGATGACCCGGAAGTGTTGATATGGTAGGGGAAAATAACCCCAACAAAGTGTTTTGCAAGGGAACGCAAGTTGTTTTTTCTATCATGTCACCTTAGGACACCACAGAAGACTTTTGTAAACAACCTTGACGAATTAAATTACAAAAAATAAAAATGAAATCACCAAGTTACGGCCTTCAAAGTTGTGTTCCTTCTCAAATGTATGCATGTCTTTGACTGTGCTTACCCGTCAATCAAAAATCTTCTACAACCTGGAAAAATTCATCTTGAAATTGGTCATCTTTCTTATGCCTACACATAGCTATATTTTTGAGCAACAAAAATGTCCACTTAAAGTTTCTGGTGGTTGTTGCATACCGTGACTACAAGGCGTTCTAAAACAGCCACTCAGTGCAAAGCCCATGTAGCTATCTACGTTGTTTTTTGTTTTTGTTTTTAACTCACTCTTCCACCTTTTCTTTATATGATCATGTGGAATATGAGTTAAGCAGCAAAATCCACCTGTTTTTATCCATCTCTTCGGTGGCCATTTTACCACTTGGTGTTGACTGAAAATGACATCACAGTTCGTCAGGCCTCAGGCAACAACCAATCAAGGCTCAGCTTCAGAAAACAAGTGAGCCGTGATTGGTCGTTACCTGAGCCCTGTGATGTCATTTTCAGTTATACTGTGTTAATCAAAATACTGAACATAATTGTGCTGTGTGACCACTGTTGCGAATGAAGATTCTTTTATATCGGAGGAGACGCAACTCCTCTCATCTGGCACTTTTAGCCAACTCCCGCCACCATTTTTTTTTTCTTACAAAATAGTGCATTCATTTAAGGAATTGCAGTCATTGTATACAGAGTATCGCCATTTTGCTGTACAGCTTCGCGCTAACATCAACAACAGTTTGGTCTGACAAGTTTACATTCATTCATGAAAGAACTCGTCATTGGCTCGTCATCTAAGAGCCAAAGAATAATACGTTGGTGCCCTGCGGGAAGAATCAAAATGTCTTTCACTACAAAACATACCATCAAACATTTGATAGGCACTTAAAATACTTCTATGAAATTTAAAACCTGTTAGCCTAAAAATGGTGTCAAGCCATGTTTGATTGTGTTGACAGAAGAAACAAGATGAAAGGGGCTCT
Source organism: Festucalex cinctus (assembly GCF_051991245.1). Classification (NCBI taxonomy): domain Eukaryota; kingdom Metazoa; phylum Chordata; class Actinopteri; order Syngnathiformes; family Syngnathidae; genus Festucalex; species Festucalex cinctus. Next base: position 18,153,627 of record NC_135413.1, on the reverse strand, counting down.
ATACTCACTGCTCATATTCACATGAGCAAAAAAAAACAATGAGGCCTCATGTAGACGGGGAAAACAAAAGTCTAAATATTTTCTAAACATTAGACTAAATTGAATATTCTTAAATGGCCTAAGTTAACTCATTCACTGCCATTGACGGAAAAAGACGTCAAATTCTGCATTTTTTTTGCTGGTCTGGGAGTGAATGTGTTAATAGAGAAAGCCTCATAGTGAAGACAAAACTGAAAGCAGTAAAAGAGCAAGGAAGTGGAAAGGAGTCAAGCATGGGCCTTGTTTACTACTTAAGTGCCATATTCTCATGCACATTTGTGCGTAAATCTTTTTATTACACGCCTGTCTTGCGCACCTTCCACACTTCTGTCACACCCACTGTGCGTAAATTTCTGCGTATGCACCCAAGACGGGTCAACTCAATAACGCCATTAAAGAGGCTATCTGCAAATCAGTATGGAGTTTTGCTGACACTGTGAATGCTGTAGAGCAGGTGTGTTCAAACTTTGTTTGCGGGCCGCGTACATAAAAATGGAAGGGCCACTTAAATTCAGTCAAGCATATAAATTATTTATATGTTGTACTTATTTTGAAAAACTGCTGCAGAACAATTTTCTGTTGAAGGGGATAAAGCAAATAGTTTTGTATTTTTCAAGATTTTTGATCTGTCTCCTACTAGACGAGCAGCAGCTGAATCCCATCTTCACATTCAGAACCAAACCAAGAGAAAACTGTAGTAAGTTGTTCATTTTTAGAACAGTTACTATCATTAACTCATTCACTCCCAGCCGTTTTTTTTTTTTTTTTTTTTTTTTTTACTGGATTTTGACTTTTGCAAGGCCCATAGAATATTCTGTTGCATTTCTATCAAAACATGGAGTCTGCCAAAAGAAAGATTAAATTCTCTTCTTTCAACAGGAAAAAAAAAAAAAAGTATATTTGTATGTGTTTCCGTTTTGCAGCAATTAGCATTAGAATATAGGCAAGTTTCGTCAATATTCACATTCCTGGTGAAAACACTGACAAAAAGAGCTAGTTGCAACATAGCCACGGCTGATCTCTTAGGCTGTATTCAGACCAGAAAAGTCCTTTAGTCCGCTTGTTTGGTCCGGACCAAAAGCGGACTTTATTTTTTTTTTAGTTTGGTTCATATTCACACTGAGCTTTTTGCAAGCGGACTAAATTGCGTAATCACGACGACCCACGTGACGACCCATTGGACAAAAATGACGACGGCTGTATGCGTTCGAAACCCGGAAATAGCGGAAAACGTGAAATTCCTGACGTGCTGCATTACTGCACTGCATATTTGTTGCGTTATTAGATGCAAGATATATGCGAGCGTCAAGCGCAGCTCATTGAACGGAGGTGTCGCCACGCTGTTGCTAATTTTGGAACTCGTCGTCGATTGCGTGTAGTAAACGGAGGATCAGTTTCTCTCCGCTTACCCCGCCCCCACCACAACATGCTGACAGCAGCGTGTAGTAAACAGAATACGGATGATTATGAATGAATTTAGCACAATATTCACTACCGGGCAAAATTTCTCCCCCGCGATACTTGACAAAAAGGCGCATATGTCCAGCAGTTGGAGCGGATCAGCCGTGGTTTGTATTCAGACTGCAAAGCGAGTGCGTTTGGAAGCGGACCAAGACCACCTTGAAAAGTCGGTCTCGGTCCGCTTGTTTGGTCTGCACCAGGATTCGTTTGTGTGTATTCAGACCTGCACAAAAGGTCCGGACCAGCGTGGGAAAACGAATTCTGGTCCGTTTAAAGCGGACCAAACAGTGCAGGTCTGAATACACCCTTAAACTCTGGTGACACCATGTCAGAAGCTGCACCAAAGCCTTCTGTATGCTCTTGCATTAAAAACAAAACAAAACGTCTAAACACGTTTTTGGGAGGGAAAGACAAAATATTTAAATTTTTTTTACACGTTTTTGGGATTGAATGAGTTAATGTGAAATTTGAATTATCTTTATTATGACAGGACTACTTTATTATTAGTAGTGGCACCTATTTTATTAATTATTTTTTTTTTTAGCACCCTCACTTCTAACTACCCACCTCAATGTTTTCATTTTTTTAAAGGAGCCTCGTGGGCCGTGTCAAATGTAAATTTTAGTATATCTTGCGGGCCACTGAAAAACTGATGGAGGGCCTCAAATGGCCCCCGGGACGCTGTTTGGACACAACTTCGAAAATACAGGACACTTTCAATATGAAAATACATAAGGTAGTGGATACGCTGTCACTAATCAGACGTGCGTACTTTGAACGAGAGAATGTTTTTTTTTTATTTTGAATAAATCTTATATAAAAGTAATTAAGTACTTTAAAAAGTAGAAGTACCATAGTTCCCCCCCCCCCAAACACGATGATGTCAAATCCAAACAAATGAGAAATTCATCAGCCTTTTTGCCCCACACCTTCCTCTTCCCAATGACAAATCTTTACAAAAAAGCCAAAAAGGAAATGACACAAATGTCAGGGCCGATCTCTCGTTAGGTTCCCTATACAGACTAATATAATCGGATTTAGGTCACGGGTCAATACAAGTGTGAAGTATTTACTCAATTGACAAAAGTACTTCAACTACAACTGCTGGGTAACCATGTGCAAGACCAACCATAAAACACACTGCAAGAAAATACACATTTGATTTCATGAAGCTCAAAATTCAGTTCCTCTTATACCAACTCTGAGGCAGTAAATGCATACACGAGTATGCTTAATTTGCATGCACACCTGATTCATTCAGTCAGTGTATTCTCACAGTCAAGCAAGTAATTATAAATTATTTATATGTGAGTGGTTATCTGTCTGCCAGGTTCAGTATGTAACCTATCCTCTCGTCCGCAACAAGTAATCAAGTGGATCAGAATGCATCAGACAACGTGGTTAAGAAGTAGGCGTGGTCACGATGACACATTGGAGCCATTTCAAACACGATTGGCTGCTGGGGGCGGGGCAAACGTGGGTGACGCCGTCATTTGGTTGGCGTTAAGTCACCTCCCAGTCACCTCATATTCGGCTCATAGTGTGACGTGCGTAATTAGTGAGACAACCTTTAAATGCGCGGCTATTGTTCCTGGCAAAGGCAGCCTCAAAGGTCTTAAAATACTACAGTGTAAACATTTGTTAATAGGCATGCACGTAACATTCATACTTGTCAGCCAGCTGTAAACAGAGACTGATGTAACAATAGATTTCCAGCAATAGTAAACAAACGAGCAGATGCCGGTTACAGTCAAGTGTCTGAAAGACTGAAACTCAATGTCATTGAAAATTATTGCAATCAGCTCCTTGTAACTGTACATACATTTTTAGATACATATCCGCCCATCAGATATGTCATCAAATTTGTTAGCGGTCATAAGATTACGTTTTAAAAAGTCAATGTGGTTTCATCAATTTTATAGAACAGTACAAACTGGGTATCATGTCCAAAAATTGACTGTCGATAAGGTAGAAAGCTCATTCACTTGCATTCTAACCTGGGATCCACACATTTTCTTTACAATATGTTATGTGCACAACTATTCTAACCACAATATTGTGTGTGGAATGTGAGTTAAGCAGCAAAATGCACCCGTTTTATCAATCTCAGGGGGCAGCCATTTTGCCACTGTTGACTAAAAATGACATCCCTCAAGGCTCAGTTAACGACCAACTTCCCAAGCACAACCCACCTGTTTTCTGAAGCTGAGCCATGATTGTACAAATTGGTAATGACCAATCACGGCTCGTTTTCTGAAGCTGCGCTGTGATTGGTTGTTGTCTGAGCCGTGAGCAGCTGTAATGTTTTCACTTTGCAGCAAGTGGCAAAATGGCCGGCCTATGAGATGGATTAAAACAGGTGGATTTTGCTGCTTTACTCATATTCCACAAACACAATATTAATCAGAATGCCATGTTTAGACTAGTAGGGGCACATATATTTGACAGTGAAAACGGTTCACCATTAGCCCCGTTGCGGCCAAATTCACATGGAAGCCCTTTAAAAGGGAACATGTTCAAACATGGTCGACATCAGAAGCCAAAGAAGTGCACGCCTTCACTGAGAACTTTAGCTCAGGGGATGAAAACATTAATTTGGCACGTGAGGACTTTAAAGTCACCAAGTTGCCGTTATTGGACTGTGATGTCAAAATTGAGACAAGAGTGGAGTTCCATATTGGGGTTTTCAGAAAAGCAAACCACTGACTAGTACAGAGTTTTTGCTGTCCTGTCTAGCCTATGTACATGAACTGAGGAAGTGTTCTCCAATGAGGCAAAACGTCATAATAAAGTCCAGTTGTGTTGGATTCATGCCACAAGAATGCGATGAGCTGGATGAATGAGAAAATTCACAACTAATTAATCCGTGGGATTCTTGGATTGCTTAAGGCCACTTTGTCACCAATCGTTTTGAAACCGAAAGCTACTTCTTGGGTACTGATTAATGCAAAGGGCAAACGAACAACATTTCCTTGTTTGGATGAGACCTTCGGGGGTGACCTAGTTCCTTTAGGTCATGGGGGGAGAGAAAAAACAAAACAAAACAAAAAAAAGTCGTGCTCTTTATCAAAATAGTTTATTTAGGCTTTTGTCACAAAAGCAAGACACACCTCATCTCCAAAGTCCTATTTGCAACCTTTCTTCCGCAGCTACAAATATGACACAAATAAAACATTGGTTTATAACTTTTGAGAAGAGCTATGACGAAAATAAAACTCTTATTTGTGTTAATTTTAAAAAGGCGTTCCTTCTCGTTGAGCCCTGCTGACTTCAGACAGACCTTTGGTTTAAGGTGGGCCTACGAGCAGTCTTCTCACCTTCTCGGAAACGCTAGACTCGCAACAAATTGCAATTTTTTTTAAATTTTTATTTTATTTTACAAAGGTGGAGGAAGCCTGGTATATTCCATGTCCTACTACATTGAACTTGCACTCCATACACAAAACAACAGGGTGAAAAAGATGTGATGGGACAAAATAAAAAAGGGTCCAGACAACAGCAAGAGCAGATTCTATAGAATCTTGCTACTCAACAAGCGCACCAATAATGGATTTGTTTCCTCCCTCAAAATTCAAAATGAAACCTTCTGTTGGTCAGTAGACAAATGAGACTATCACAGCATGCCTGTGTTCCCTCCTGCTTTTCAACTACTAGCAGAAAGACGGCATTATGGGAGTGAAAGATTCGCTAGGACAAAATCCTCTTGTGGAGGCCACTTGTTCACTTACACAATGTACACAAGAAGCATACAGCATTTGTACATGTCCACCGGGGGCAGAAGAGAAAAGCAGGATTCACTGGGAATTCACTGGGAATTGATCCGACCTGCGAGTGCCTCTCCGTGCCGTGCGCTCACGTGGACTGCCAGGCAGCCAGCCAATAGGAACGGGGGAAAGCGCTCCCGCTTATTTGCCGGGGATCTTCGCCCTTTTCCGAGCAATGGCGTCTTCCACCGCCTTCAGTTGTTTCAGCAGCTCCTCGCGACGAGACAGAGTGTTGCTGGGTTTAGCGGAAGTGGCGGCCGGGGCGGGGGCGGGGCCAGCGGGCTTGCTCGACTGCGCTCCGGAGCCTTTTCCCGATGATTTCTGGGGTGGTGACAGAGGACGTTTTCTACAAAACGAGAGAAGAAATGATTACATTCCAGTTGATAATTTTTGCAACCTCATCAAAGACAAAATAACTCTTCTCTTGTCCACTAAATCCCCAAAGTGAGGGTTGATTGACATCTATCCATAACATTTTTTTAAGCATTGGGACCACTTTTTTTGGTGGGTTTACAAAGCAACCATTTCAAAAAGGAAAATGCGTCAGAACTGTACACAGTGGGACCAAACATTTATGACCACAGCAAACGTTCCTGCAGCTGGTTAAGGATGACAAATGTAATTATGAAACGCCCACGCTTCTAACAGAGCAGTGTTCTTGACTACTTTGTAGCGTATTCCAGTTCCGCTAACCTGTCTCCCTGGGAGGGCACTGGCCGGGGTCCTTGGCCCCTGGGTCGATCCATCCGAGGGGAAAGCGGTCGGCCAGGTATCCTCCTATCACGAGCTGAAAGAGGTTGATGAGGCCATTAGTGATCATTCTTGGCATTTTTTTTTTGGAGCACACGTGTTATTAGAAGAAAATATGTATCAACTCCACAACTCCTTCGACATTCGTCACATAATGACAATTTTTTGCAAAAGAAAAATTGAAGCATTTAAAGGATTTTGTGGCTTGTGGTTAGTTATAGCCAAAGCTTGGTTGAGGGAAAAAAAAAAAAAAAAAAAGTGGTACGTAGTGTTGCACCAAGTACTGGGAACAGCATCGTATTATCAAAATGTCAAATGTTTTGTCTTCAATCGTTTTAGAGTTTTTAACTCATTCACTCGAAACCATTTTCACTGAAGCAACCCTCTTCGCTCCCAGCTGTTTTACTGGATTTTGACTGATTTTGCAAGGCCCACAGAATATTGTGTTCTATTGCTATAAAAACATGGAACCTACCAAAAGAAAGATTAGAGACTCTTCTTTCATTAGGAAAAAAAAGTACATTCTATCAGTTTCTGTTTTGCAGCAATTAGCATTAGAATATAGCTAAGTTTCATCATTATTCACAAATCTGTTTAGAATTGTGGGGAAACAGCTTGTTTTCAACATGACCCTGGTTGATCTCTTATACTCTGATGCCACCTGATGGCCGTTTTTAATTACTACATTTTTTTCACCCTTTATCTGCAGTTGAGAGTCTGCATCAAATATTTAATTATATATTAAATATATATTTTAAAAAAATCTTTGGGATACTTAATACATTTAAAATATTTAAATGTTTTTGGGAGCAAATTAGTTTAAAAATGTTCCAAATCATTTTTTTCCCCCAATTTTATCAAAAGAATTCTCATGACGATGCTGATAGAAACAGTTGGAATTACTGTAAAAATCCCCTGAAAAATCCCCGCGTGTGTATAATACGCCCCCTCATAAGTCACTCTTAAAATGAAGTGTTTTTCTCTGTACTGCTGCATAATACAGCCCACCAATTTGTTTGTATCCTCTATTATTACATACAGATTCAAAACAAGTGGAAAAGTGCCATTGGTAGCACCCAAAAGTAAGAGTGCAATAATTTGGTACCATTCAGATCAGTTATTTTGGTGTTATTGGTGAATGTGCATTAGGATATTTCTCACCTCTGTCAGGAGACATTGCCATTCTCTTGGTGAGGGGGGAGCCAGGTCGGTCTTTGTCAGAGGGGAGATAGCGCTTTCGGTTTCCCTTATCACCCTGCTGCTGAGGGGGGAAAAAAAACAACAACAACATTATGGTGTTTAAAAACAAGAGCAAAACTTTGTACTGTAACTTCCATGTTTAATTTGTCCTGTGACCAAGCTCTTAACTCAGTTTACTAATGTGAGCCCTTTTCAAGGTGCATGGCTTAGTGAGGTTCGTGTCATCATGCTTGTGTGAGTGTTTGCGCTCTTCCATAAATGACTGCAAGTGGACACGTGAGTGAAGCACTCCTTTTGTTCCCACTTTACGAAAGCGGTGACGTGCCTCAAGCCGTGTGAACGGTCGGAGAAGTCACTGACTACAATGGCAACATTTTTGTTGATTTACGTTGAAGACTGCTTTTGTTTGCTTGCACTGTTGACACATAAAAGCAATGCATACTTGACTTTTTTGTTTGTGGACATCAAAGGCTGAAGAGACTTGCTGGACTGGATGTGGCCCACGGGCAGATGTGCCGTAAGTGTTTCACCTAAGTTCATCCATGAGGTTGGTGTTTTTTTTTTGTTTTTTTCGAAATGGCATTTGCAAGTTGAAAACTGCATTCAACTACACTTGGGGTCTCCCAACTTTTTTTTTTTCCCAGCACAAGCTACTTTTAGAAAAGCTGTTAAAACAGCAGCAAGCTACTCATCATGTTTCACAACATTTATTTGATAGCCAAATTTGTTATTGCCTTTACTTCAAACACAACAACAAATCAACAGTGGTCACAAAATGCATACATTAGCATATATGTATATAAAAGAAATTATACTGAAATTCTGCTGAATATGCATACGCAACATCTCATAACTATTGCCTATTAAATAAATGCTCGTTCCTGGTTGGCTGCTTCCTCGAGCCAGGGAATCAAGCTACTATCAGTGGCATCTGCCAATGTTGCAGCGCAAACGTGCACTCCTGATTGGTGGTCTGGTTTCACACACGGTCCTGGTTGGCTGCATCCTCACACAGAGGCAAGCTACTAGTGGTGCAACGGAGCACAAAAGTCACGGTTTGGATCGGATCACGGATTTCAGTCATGGATCGGATCGTCTTTCGGATCGGGGGGAAAAAAAATAAAAAGATAAATAGTACTTTGTCTTCATTTATTTTGTAAAACGCTTTTGCGCATTAAAGAAAGAAAGAAAAAAAAATCAACTCACAATGTCAAATATGGCCGTTTCGGATTTAAGAACACAACTTTAAATGCAATATGAGGCAGATACATTCTCATTTTATACGTGGTCTAATGGTCCATGTGTAAAATAAGGTATTAATGGCTTAAAATCTAAACGGTATTGTTGAATGTTTTTTTTGTTTGTTTTTAAGTACTATACAATTGACAACTTAATTAACTAGCGGTTTCTTAGAGTCCTAAAATAGCGATTGAATATGAGTTTGGGGAAGTGTTGATGTTGGTCGCAACTATGTAATGTCAATAAAAACTACAATGAAGAAATCCGAAACATCGAAAAGGGAATTAGCCATCACGCCAAAATGGGGGACTTCAAAGTAAACGTTTACTTAGGCTATTTGCATTGCCGTCAATGTATTATTTGGACAGCATCATTTTGAAGTTAGCCTTAGCATAGGCGGCATGTTACGTTGAGTATGTTTCCAGCTTACTTGACATGTCTGAATGATGTCGGCATGCGACCCATTGGAGAAGCCTGGACTACACTGTCGATTTGGATGTAATTTATTGTTCAGTCCTAAACTAGACGCACAATTACCTTGTTTAGAAGCGTGAGTTTGATGTCTTTATGGGAACTGGGACCTCCATAGTTTCCCGGTGGGGGCATATTCCCAGCAGGGTGGTGTGCAGGGTGACCACCTCTGTTTCCGGGGACCGGTCTGGGCACGGGGTTGCCTCCTCTTGGTGGGCCGCCAGATGGGTTCATCTTCCTGCGATCTTCCCTTACAGGTTCGTCTTTCTTCACCGGCCTCTCTATGATAACGGACCACATGAGTCAAACTTATACAGGCTCATTCTGCATCCATTTGTCATCACGTCGTCTTCCGTCCACACTGACCCCTGTTCTTGTCTCTGTTCTGTGGAGGTCGGTCCCGAGCGGGGGCCGCTCGCTCTTTCCGTGGGTGCCCCGGCGTGGGAGAGCGAGTGCTGGCTGATGACACGGGGCTGGCCAGGTCAGCGTACATGTCATCCGAGTCTGCACTACGCACGGAACTGCTGCCCGATGAACCAGAAGATACCGACGACACGCTGCTCACGCTCAAAGACCTGTGGGGCAGGGCAAGTCGGTTCGAGAGAGTCTCACGAGATTGCATCATGTATATGGAAAAGGACACGCATTCCCACACGGCAAAATACGCCCGCACGCCTGCATGTTGACACAAGCAAGCACGTGTACGATTGTTGCTTGACAGAAACGGGCACACACAGTGAAGTGCTTTCCGTAACACGCAATTTAAATCATAACAGTCATACCTTGACTTCCTGAAAGGTTTTCCAAGATCCAGCATGTGGAAACAAGAGAGAATAATCAATTAATGCTTGGTGGTAATTGAAAGTACGAACAAAAACAGTCAAAGGTTGCTTCTAGTTAAACAAAAACCCAGAAGCTGAAACATTCATTATGCACTTGTATTTTCAGATAAGAATTAAAACCTCGCTTGAAAAGAGCCTTGTAAGAAAAAGTTTGTGCCATTGAACAGCAATTACTCCTATAATATGTTGATGCTCAGGTCGCAATATTGCAACACCATGAAATAACATGATATTTTAGGAAATATTATGCCTTGTGTTCTGGGGTTGTGTAATTACTACTTGTGTATGTATATATATATATATATATATATATATATATATATATATATATATATATATATATATATATATATATATATATATATATATATATATATATATATAAAACATACATTAAACATTATTGCTTTGCTCAATGTGATTTTTCATCATGTCCTTCTACAATGTTTTTCTTCCTCAATCTTCTGTTATTAGCTGAAATAATTCCAACATTTTTTTAATGTGGATTTTGGCACTTGATTCAGTGATATTGGTCAATTAAACGCTTTCATTGTGCGTACATCAAGCAACATGACAAGATTAAAGCTGGACTGAAGAAAAGTAGTTGGAGTTGGATTGCTTAACTGTTAAAAGTGAAATTAGGCACCTAATCACTAACATCTAATTACTACTACCACAATTACAGAAAGAGTGTGTTGACAAAGGTTGACGTACTTGGATTTTCTGGATCCGGAAGGTGAACGTGACCCGGAGTTAGAAGAGGATCTGGACCGCGAGCTTGAACCAGAGTAACTACTGCCACTTCCACTAACACTCCCACTTACTGTCCGCCTGTAAGAGGAGATGTGACTGTTAAAGAACTGACAGCACAGCATATACAGGCATGCTTAAAAAGCATCAATGGCCAATTATTGGGTATGAAGAAGGAGAAATAAATATTTTGATTAATTGTTTTGAATGTAATAGTTGGTAACTACATTGGAATTCCCAAAGTATGATGTGTTGCCTTACTAAAATCAAGTAAGTAAATAATCAACTAAGCATAAGCATAGCATCTTGACGTCATATTTTTATGCCACTGTGGAAGTTACTTCATTCGTCATTTGGAATCATGAAACGAATGCCAGTAAATTCGCACAGTTTCCTCAAGCTTATACATGAGTCATTTGCAAATTCACATATTTTTTTATTTTTGGGCATCTATATACTTATTTGCTGAAAACTTGCCTACTGCTTTTATGCTATTTCTGAAATCCTCAAGGGTGCCAAAGTAATATAAAAGTAGTACTTTGGTGCCACGGAACAATGTTGAACAAAAGGAGGAGCCTCTACTTGACCCGACGAATATAAAAGTAGTGTTTTTGCATTATCTTGTGGCATCTTAGGCCATGAATTAACCGTTTAGGAAGAGTACCATAAGTCACATGTTTTTGCTACATGCCACAGAGCTCCTCTGTCCACATTGCTGTAAACTGAGGTTCCCCAGCAGTGGCGATCCAGTCATTAAGGCGGATTAGGCAGATGCTAGGGGCGCTCGCGAGCAAAAAGGGCGACAAGGAGAGGAGAAGGTTTTTTTTCAATCCCCAAAAGCTGTACCAGCAGCGAGTGCTGCTCATCCACGGATTTAACAAAGTATGGAATGCCTGCGCTCATCACATCACCATGCCCATGCTTAATCCAGTATTCATATAGATCTGTGGTTTGCAAGACAAGTGTGCATACATCACCCAAGTTGCCGGTTGTAAACGTGATGCTACCTAGCCTGATGCTAGCCAACCCGTACGCCTATAAGGCATAAGTATAAAGTATAAAATAAGTGTGAGAGATGCTCTAAATGCAGATTTCATCAGTAAGAATGAATATACATTTTCTCTCATAGTGCTTTTCCAAGTGCTACTCAGATAGGTCTGCATCATCAGAACCAGTTATCAGAACCATCATCAATTAAATGAAAGCAAAGCACACAAGAAAAAACTATTCTTGTGAAATGTAAACCAAACTTCTGCCAGTCCCAATTCACGATACTGAGATAATACTCTGAATGGTTGATGCACCACAAACGTATAAAATATGTATTTATTTTGTGTCTATCAGCAAGCTCACGAGCGTGAACTAATCTTCCCCCTTAAACCACCAATGTAGTTTGTCCAAGAGACAGAGAATTTCTATAGGTTCCAAAAAATAAAAACAAAAAACAAAAAACAAAAACAAAAACAAAACAACACTGTTGCGGAAAGAACAAATGTTGACACTTCTTTTGATCTGAAATCACTGCCTACCTCCGAGGAGGATGCTGTTGCCGTTCCTTCTGCCTTCCTTCCCTCTGGTTAAGAGGTTTCCCAGGTTCCCGGGACGGTAGCTGTCTAACCATCGCACCACCACCACCAGGAGCACTACCAGCACTACCATCGCCGCTGGGCCCAACAACTATGCCTCCGGTTTCCCGAACATTTGTGGAAGGCTTTCCGCTCTCGGGCAAGGGTTTGAAAGGCCTGTTCATTGGTCCACTGGGGGGGGGTGGAGTCTGAGCTTTCTTCATGGGAGGCTTCTCCCTCCGTGGAGCGGGTGCAGCACCTTGCTTCAATGGCACGCTATGAAGGGAGGGGGAAAGGACATTTTAAAACATACAGCAACTATAAATAAATTATCAGAAATAATAGTGTTTTCAAATTATTATTATTTAAAAGAGACTGCAACCCTGTATTATAAACAGTTGCATCAAAACTCCGACAATGTGCAAAGTTTGCATTTTATCATACGAGTGTGAGAATGAGCAGCTGAGGAGCTCTAAACTGGGGAAATTTGGACTTGGTTTTGCCGAATAAACATCACTGATGTCTGGCCCGAAACATTTCATGATAATCAATCATTACAGTTAAAAAAAATATATATATATGCACTTTGATTTACCCTTTAGCAGGCACTGGAGGAAGGTCTGGTTTATTTTTGGCATTCCTCGGTGCTGCTGGAGCTGGCGAGGGAGACGTGGAGAATGATCTTGACCTGAATCAATAAAAAAGTAGTCAACAAGAACAAGTTTAATGTAGTACACAGAAGAAGCTTCAGAATTTTGATAGCCCACCTGTGGTTGTGCACACTTGTTTTTGTATTATTAATTACGTTGAAAATTTGGATTGTGTCCCCAATGACAAATCATCTCATTTGTAATCCAAAGCCCACAATATTTGGATTTCGTAATACTGTGTAGTTTGACATAGAAATCACCGAAAGGCAATGTTTATGGAAAGTCAGTTAATCAGTATGTAATCAACTTTCAGCATCAGCATTGTTGAGAAAGGTGAAAAGAGAATTGGAAAGGTCATGTGATGGCATAAATAATAATTTCTAGGTCAGAATAAGATCACATGGACCTAAGTTTAAAGCGGTTTTTAGTTGGAAACAGCAGGAACGGGTTAGTTTTAATATATTAAATCTAACCCGTTCCTGCTATTTCCAGCTGACCAGATCTGACCAAACATGACCTCATGGTTTGGGTTTTTTCCCACTGGGGAACACAGTAGTGCTCTTTTACTTGGTGTGTACGTATGAGTAAACAACTGTTATTGTTTTGTTTTTGTTTTGTTTTTGTTTTTTTCCCCCATGATTCTCAACTTTAGTTGCTTTGGCTGCGTCTCTGCATGCGGCATTGCCGAAAACTAAACTGCTCGGAATATGTAGAAGATTAATTTAAAAGATGCAGTGAGATAAACAAACCGAGAGCGGCTTCCACTGAATGAGCTGCGACGGGAAGAGTGGCTGGTATAAGAGCTGAACGAGGAGGAGCGGCTGCGGGACCGAGACGACCCAGAGCCAGTGTAGGACGAAGAGCGTGACGAAGACCTGCAGCACACAGTGTAATATTGTCAAGATTAAGGAACAATGGGAAAAATTAACACAAACCGAAAGATACAGGGAGATGGCCTAAAACTTTAAAAGAATTTCACATCATTTGGTGGATTGAAATTGAAAAGGAAAATAAATAAATAAATAAATCACAAGCTATACAGCACATGAGTTGTTCAACATTATAACGACTATCCTGACTTGACAGAGCTCATACCGGGAAGAATTTGATGGAGAAACAGAAGAACCCGAATGACGATTTCTCCGACGACCTCGGGGTGGGGAGCCCAAACCAGATCTTCTCCTGGGGGATTTTGACCGACGCCAAGGGTCCTTCCACTCATCTGGTTGTCTCATTGCTGGCAAAAGCTCTTTCTTTGTCGGAGGCTCCATTGGCCGGCTGAAATGTCATACAAAGACACAAGTTAATATAAAAGGACTGCTTTGAGAATTTCTTTCTTGAAGTGCTACAGGCTATTAAGATTAATTTGCCATTACTTTTTCTGAATGTGTGTAGGACATCTAACAGTCAGTCGTGTTGAGCCGAAACCTCCTGTGACAATTTGGTAAATTTAATACTTTTTCCCTGCGATTGGCTGGCAACCAGTTCAGGGTGTACCCCGCCTGCTGCCCAATGCCAGCTGAGATAGGTTCCAGCAACCCCCGCGACCCTTGTGAGGAATAAGCGGACAAGAAAATGGATGGATGGATAATACTTTTTCCACAAAGCTACTGGTCAGTCCACACGTGGATGTTTATTTATTTTTTACAAATTAATTGATTGATCTCAGTGTTAAAAATGGTTTACTCACTTTGATGGCGCTAAGCATCAGAATACTGATTTATTAACAACGCAATCAAGCCATCTGTGAAATGTATGAGTTTATGTTTGTGTCAAGCCAATGTTAAACTTCAACAAGTCTGAATCTAAATATTGAATTTGGAGGAAATGAAAAGATACTGGGAATTTCCCAAATGTTGTGATTCAATTTGCTACATTTCCATTTGTCCCAAACGGCATCACACCACAAGTGTAGCCCGGCACGGCCATTATCTTTCCATTACAACAGAGGCAGGGCGGGACCAACTGGAATGTGCAAGCCTGGGCACTTGCAGCGTGTGGTGTTCTGCCGTGGTGAATCTTGGCCACTGTATTTACGGGAATCAAAATATGAATTGCTGTTGCAAGATGTGGCGCCGCCGCACAGTAAAGCTGGTCAAATGCACAGAAGCTTTCACATATAGATAAGAAATCTATTTCTAGGCTTAAACCCGCAAGACGCGGGTGCCTGCTACTTGAGGCATCGCTGTCGGCCAATCATGTCATGGCACCGCTCAGCCCCAGGTGCAGACGACCGCGGCTTCAGAACCACCTCCGAGATGGTTCGGAAAAGCGGCTCCCTTTTAACGGCTCGACCCCGATAAATTCTAATAGAAAAGCAAACATTTGGGGCCAAGCAAAACCGTCTGTCTCTGTGTGGAACCGTGTAATGGCAAAGTGCCTTTTCACCACTGTGACAAAAGCGTCAAAAGTGTTTTTGAATGTTTTGGCTGATTTCTACAAGTCAATCCAATTAATCTTTGCACCAACTAAACCAGGAAGAACTGACATGAGCATTGTCATGACAGTTGGTAATTATCTCAACCAGTGCAGATGAGCTGACATTGTCTTCGCATAATAAGTAAATGACTTGTGGTTAATGATACATTCCACGAATGTGATGCAACAGCAAACAGATGACGCAACACACTAGCTACTACCCCACGACTTCACCTACGGACTACAAATGATGTCACTCTACAATGGCGACCTCTTTGGAAACACGGACCGTGATGGTCCGGCTCAGTTTGACCGGGAAGATACGAGAGTTTCTTGTCATTTTACATCCAACATGTCAGTACTGAAAATGTGACATTTTCTTCAAAGATTTTTCTATGCCGTGGTGTCTCTAAAATCAAAACCGACTTTCCGATTCAAATGTTTTTTTTAGTGAAAAGTTTTAGAACTACTTCCTTAACTAATTGATTTTATCATTATCGCTATACCATTAAAATCATTTAAATAATCAATTATGACTAAACAAAAAATGAATACGAATGAAGTAATCAGTCTCAAGTCCCAATTCTTTCACTCCCAAGTCAAGTCTCAAGTCTTTCCGTTTTAGTCATGTTCAGTCACAATTGATCAAAATAGAGAATCAAATCAACTCCAGTTCAAGTCACAATTAATCAAGTCCCCATCTCTGCTTCCTTGTTTCCCAACATGTAAGAGACTGATCACAATGAAATCTTACTTACTTGGGTGGCAGAATTAAAGGAGACTGTGGTTTGAGCTTGTTATCATCTTTCTTTTCCCGCATGTCTCGAGGAGGACGCATCTTCGGCCTCTCTTTCTCATCTCGCTTTATTCTGTCCCTCTCCCACTCTTCTTTCCGCCTCATTCGCTCCTTCTCGCGCTCTCTCTCCCGCTCTCGTTCCCTCTGCCGGCGCTCCCTCTCACGGTGATCTCGCTCCCGCTCTCGATCTCTGTGCCTCTCCCGTGGGTCCCGTTCCCTTTCGCGCTCCTGGAATGGTGACAAAATCATTGGAATATATACCGGTATATATATTTTTTCAATTTTTTTTTTTTTTTTAAATAACAATCAACAGGATTACATCAATCTGGGATTGACATCTGCAGTCTTGCTGGGGCAAAAACATTCCTTTAAGGGTCAGTTTTGGATGTGTATCTACTATCTAGTCAGGATTACACAACCGTGCCACATTATGTAGAGCAAGAAGGGGTTTTCAGGTTCTGTGTGGGGATAACATGTCCTCCCTTTGCTTGTGAACATTCACTCTGGGTAAATCTAAGAACCGTGTTGTGTGAATGTGCACGCGAGTGAAATAAAATCAATGTATAGCAACTGTCTTGTCAGGCTCACTCAAACTGTCTGAGTGCTGTAGTAAAACACTGTGGTGCAATAACCATTGGTTCCCCTGGCCTCCTGTAACCTGCAATCACATTGCGTTGCAAACATCCATCCTTCAATAAGTTTACAAACAGCATCACTTTATATGACACTTTACTGCAACTTTACAGATTCCCAAGGTTTCGTACACTTCTCTTGTGACACACCTGGAAGAGGTGGGCCAGAGCCTGACACTATGAGTCATGCATGCGCACGGGTAATGTGTCATAAAATTTGTGTAATGCAAAAATTCCTTGACAGTTATTCATGGTAAAAGGAACTAAGCAAAAATGAATGACAACTTGAAATAAGTGACCAAGTAGATGAAAACCCTCCCTTTATAAATTGTTGCACGAATGGAAAATACTTACATTATAGTGGTAAGGAAGAGGCGCTTCTGTATACTGCACTCTGAAGTTTTCATACTGCCCACCTCGCCATAGGGCCTCCATTTCATAGTCATAGTATGGATCAGCATATGGCTCACTGCAAACAGGTAACAGAAATTTAATGTACTCAACAAAAATACTGATGCATTTATATTTGCATTAAAGGTTTACTGACTACCCCTGGAACATTTATTGCCTTATGTAACCATTAAAGACAAAGTCAACTTTAAAAATTTCTTACCAATAATATGTTATATGTGGCCTTCAAAAGTCTATACATGAGTGATTAATATTAAATTTGTGGAATATGTGTTATGAAGCAAAATCCAGCTATTTTTCATCCATCTCAGCCATTTTGCCACTGGCTGTCGACTGAAAATGACATCGCAGTTGCTCAATGCTCAGGCAACGACCAATCACAGCTAACCTGTTTTCTGAAGCTGAGCTGTGATGGGTTGCTACCTGAGACCTACGCAACTGTGATGTCATTTTCACTCGACAGCAAATGGCAAAATGTCCGCCTTCTGATATTGATAAAAACTGCTTGAGTTTGCTGCTTAACTCATATTCCACTAAATCCAGGTCCAGAAAGTAAAAACCCTGCCACATAGTGGCTTTAGCCACAGGTGCTTCTACTTAACTAGCAGGTAAACAAGCTCATAGAAACACCTGTTGAGTAGAAGCACCTGTGACTAAAGTCAAACTGTTTCAGGGTTTGTTTTCTGTGTACCTGGACTCCCCGAACCTGTAGACTAGCGGGGCTACATAGAACATATTATTGTCCAGAGTTTTGGGCGTTGGCGGGGGTGGGTGGGAGTTGGGGTGACTTCCCCTTTAAATAACTAGCAACTGCGATGATAAATAAGCCTTCAACAAAGAATAGCCTATATAGTTACTTACCCATATATTGGCTCTCTGATGTCCATTTCTCTGAAAGAGCAAAACAAATGTTAATGAGGAAACTTGATTCACTTCTATTGTCTTATGCTGTTTAAAACAACAAAACAGTAAACGCAGCTATATCGTACTCTCTGATTATGCGGTAGCTGCGTTCCCTGAAGAAGTCATTCTCCTTGTCAAATTCTCTCTCTCTCTCATCTTCTCCAATAGTTACATTGAAACGTTTCTCCTCAAAGTCTGGCTCTTGTTCCTTTCGGATGGTGGCCTTCTTCAACATCTACAAGACATGAAAAAGTAACCAGAACTTGTTTAAAACACAAAAATGCTCACTTCTGAATTCAACACATACAGTGACATTACAAATGACAGACAATTATGAGTCTTGATCTTCAGAGATTGGTTTACAGGGTGGCCAAAACCTAGCCTAGAGCTAATGCTAATCCTGAATATGGACAACATTATGTCTATGAATTATAAACTTAGTATATACTTACTGCTAATGTATAGCAATACTGATTGTTGTAATAAAGATTAATGGACTATATGCATGCCAGCTCATGACCTATTTTCGGGGAAGGATATAATGGAGGCATACGAGCTTCCGGCGTCCGTTCATTCTGAGGTACCAGGACACCTTCCGGAGGAAAAACAACCTCATTCATGAACATTGTGTTAACGTGGAACTTTGTAATCGGTATAGTCAAGATGGAAATGTCATCCGTAGCAGTGATTTTTAAAGACAAAGGAATAGCTCGCCCTGCCAACTCTGTGGTGTGCCATTATGTTCAGCTTTGTAAAGTTACACGTTGACCAGTTCATTTCATGAACGGCATATGTCAAATAAAATAAATATTTGAAAATGTAAGTGACAATTGCCACCATTAGAGTGACTATAGTTGTTATGAGCTGCGCTTTCAGACAAAATTCAAGCCACCAGCACGAGTCAGTTGCCGCTCGGCGTGACTCGGCCTTCACCAGCGGAGCATGGAAGCAGTTCATTGAATCAAAACATGCAATATGATGTTTGGTCTTAAAGAGGCTCTGTTAAAAAATAAATACATTAGAAAAGAACCTTGAAAACAATCATCGCAAATCGCCATTGCAATTTTGAGAGTAAAAGAATTGCAAATAGGTTATTTTCCATAATCTAATAGAAATAAGTGAAAACACACTATTATGAAGAAATAAAGCACTTAAAAAAACATAACTTATTGATCATTAATTTGAACTAAGGAGAGGACAGGAGGACTCTAGCTCCTCCGTTGAAAATGCATCGTCTTACATTATAACATGGGGAAATTTTGATTCAAGTGTTTCTTCCCCCCTCTAATTTATTGGTTGATTTGGGTATACCGAGTCAGAGAAATAAAAACAGCCTTTTTGTTCCAAAAAAAATTAAGTGGAATATCACATTGTGATTTAACAATTAATTACCTACAAATTTCTTTTGATAATTTTTTGTAACTTTTCCTTTTCTTAGGAGCCATACTGGCTGTTTAGCGCTTTAATTGCTTGTTTGGCAAAAATTCAAAGTGTCAACATGATACCTACTTCCGCATTCATTCATAAAATGCGGTTGCTGCTGGCATCTTTGATTGGGTGAATGCATTGGACGTAGTTGGAACTTCCTTGTGGTGGCAACCAATCTTCCCTCTAATTTTCCGTGTGACTGTGCATTCACACAAACTTCTTGAGCATTCCATGGATTACGATGAGTGACATCCACGGACTTATATACAGACTCACAATGCCACTTATTCAACATAGTGAGAAGTGAAGGCACCCGCAGCCATCTTACGTTGCTACCCACTAAGCCAGGGGTGTCAAACATACGGCCCGCGGGCCGGATCAGGCCCGCAAAGGGGTTTAATCCGGCCCGCGAGACGACTTTGTAAATTAAAAAAAATAATAAAAAATTGGAACGTCGGACCAATTAATCAGCCAGCCATAACAAGCAAATATATAAATTTGTAATTTCACAAGCAGTCCTCAGATGGGTAATGTAACTTGTACACGGAATTGCCCTGGAAGTCATTATTTTACACACAACTTAAAAGTTATGGTTTGTTTAAAAAAAAACAAAAAAAAAAAACTTTTTTTTTTTTAATCATAGACCAACATAAATAGGTTAATATGACACAAATTCAATTACTGGTAACACAAATACATATATGACAGGGTTAGGGTTAGGGGGGTTAAGCTAACCCTAACCCATTAACGTCCTTATAACTTCATTAACTGTGCCACACAGTGCATTCTGGGAACTGTATATATACAAAACAGGTAGATTTAACACGCCCAGAACTCATACAGGCAATATGTTGCCGCGTTTCATTTGCATTAGTGTTATTTTTTTTAAACAATATAATGACAGTTGAACTCCATAATTTAGGGCTGGTCCACGAAATTTTGCGTATAAATGGCCGCAATTGATTTTAAGTTATATACCATTATTTTACCGATTCGGCCCACTTAATAATATATTTTCCTCCATGCGGCCCCTGAGTTAATATGAGTTTGACACCCCTGCACTAAGCCAACCAAAATTGAAAATATTCGTTTTCCCGCAGTGTTAAATGTTAATTTACTGTCTCCATAGTGAAATGCCGCCATGCGTGGTGTATGGTTGTACCAATAAGACCGCAAGAAGCGCAACATTCACATTTCATTGGTATGAAATTAATGCATATATAAATTTTCTCTTATAAGCTATATCTGCGAGGGCTATTCAAAGACTTGTCCGCATCATGTTGTCATAACCATGAAAAATGAAATGAACCCAAAGCCCATCAACAAAATTGTCTATGAAATGTATACCCAACATTTATATACAGTAAACATGTTTGAAGAGGCTCGTAAACTACGCCCATATTTGGACTTCCTAAATGGCGCGGTTGCGTCACTGCAGTCTTGTCAGTTCTGAGTATGAGTGTTTGTATCATGTATGCATGCTTCAAACTGCAGTAGAACAACTGTGAGTGCAACCAAACTGCTATTAAAACTCTAAGTGAAGCGGGATTGGTGTCCTGTTGTGTGCATGGTTCGCGCGCCGGCTGGCGTCACCGTAGTGACGTGATGCCCATTCATTTTGGACGGAGCTGCTCCGTCCCATAACACGACATGGCTGTTCCCCTTGCATTTAAGCTTTTTTGTCACATTTTTCTTTCCCACTCCATTAACCACACATACTATATAAAGTTTTCTTTTTTTTATTTATAGGAAGATAATACTGTATAAAAAATACAAACAGTAAATACACCTGAAGGTTAGGATTTATTTATTTTTTTTAATGTGCTGCAGACATTTGACTGTGCGCTGAGATGGTGAGAGCACTGCGCAATTGCGCACGCGCACAGCTTAGAGGGAACATTGGTGACAACATTCGCGGACGGTTATTCTAATGTGATTACTGTACACAGAAATTAACCATTCATTGTCTTAATTAAAGAGACAGCTACATTTTAATGAATAAACACTGTAAATAATGTTTTTTTATTTTTGTACTTCTATTAGGCTCCCATGTCATTCACAAATAATAATAATAAAAAATCAGATTTATATAGCTCTTTTTTGGACATTCAAAGACGCTTTACAGTACTCTAGCGGCAGTAAGCTATTTAAGTAGCCACAGCTGCCCTGGGGCAAGCTGACGGAAGTGTGGCTGCCGGTGTACGCCGAGGGGCCTTCCGACCACCACCAAACATTCGCACCTTTCAGACACCAGTGTGTGTCAATGATATCGTGATAATATGCAATATTAAATAATCATAAGTATAACTGTGATGTTCAGTTTTGTGGATGATCTTGCCTCTAGAGCTAAAGCAAATTCGGTTGTTAGTTCGCGATATGGCTTTAGCCTAGCCCATTATAGCTATTTTATAGGCTCTTTTAGCTAGGAGTAAATGTAGGCATGTTTATCTTCATCTGCTTGTCCATGCAAAGACCATTTGTATGTCGAAAATAGTTCATAAATAGCGCTAGGTTTTCGATAAAAATTTTGTGCGCAACTCAAATTGTACGTAAAAAGGGCCTTTAGTAACTCAAGGTTCCACTGTAATTGCAGCACAGAAAATCAACAGCTTCAGCAAGATATAATTAGACTATTGAAAGCTTTCTGTGTAGTCAGTATTGATTGGCATGATAATCATGAATTGATTTTTGTACATCATTTGGTTTTCCAGGCCAGTTGAGAATTACCGGTACCAATTCTCTACCATCTTTTCTATGGCAATTGTAATCATCTTAAAAAATAGTTAGTTCAGTGACTATCCTCAGTTCACATGCTATGCAACATTGGCATTGCCCTTCAAAACCACATATGCGATTTATCCGGTTTTGACACATAGTGAGGTTACCTCTTTGGCATGCCTGAGGCCCCTCTCCCACGCACTTTCCACAGGAGGCTCGACCGGAGGTGGTGGAGGAGGGAGCTCCTCTACTGCAGGTGCAGCCTGAAAGACAACAAATTAGGCTCATTAGGTATTTCCTGTGATGATGTAAATGATCAAAGGGAAATTTCGGCTTTGTATGTTATATACAGCCCCACTATCCTACACAGGATAATGTGATTAATATTGTGTTTGCGGAATATGAATTAAGCGACACAATCCACCCGTTTTCATCCTTCTCATGGATATTTGATGTGCTGCAGCATCTATTTCATTGAGACGATGAATGGTTACTGTCAGCCGCAACCCTGCCAAAACCATTCCAAAATAGTTGTCTGCTCAGCCAACAAAGGAGCGTTGCTGTACATGTGAGCACAAGCTCTTTCATCAAATCACAAATCTAACTACAACAGTGTGAAATTTGTGATTGACAGTCAGCGCAAGAGGCTTTATACTGTACATGGTGGTTCTGTGTCGGTTTCTGCTTAAAGTGCAGGCTTTATCACAGCGTTCTATTATACCCAGTGGTGGGCCAGGCTTTTCTGGGTATAAACAAGTGCAATTGAAGCCAATTTGTAGTATTATCTCCACATCGCAGCATATTTGCCTAAATACACATGATGTTGAATGTATAGTATGTATGTATACTGTTTTTGTCAAATAAATTTCCCCCAAAAATGCGACGTGTTTTTTTTTTTTTTCCCCCCTCTTCATATTTGTTTTTTTTTGGGGACTGGTATAACTACCAGATGATGTATAGTCTGAAAATATAGTAATTTTGTCTATGTGCTACTATTGACAACTTCCTTTCCCCCGAAATTACACAAATACCCACTTTAACAGGAGAGAGAGAGAGAGAGAGAGAGAGAGAGAGAGAGAGAGAGAGAGAGAGAGAGAGAGAGAGAGAGAGAGAGAGAGAGAGAGAGAGAGAGAGAGAGAGAGAGAGAGAGAGAGAGAGAGACACACACACACACACACACACACACTTACCCAGGAGTTGTTGGGTATAAGCGGCAGGGGTCCTCCAGGCTGTGCGCCATTGGGTGAGAAGAGGTCTGGCTTCGTGATGAGGGAATAGTTACCTTTGTCATTGACACCAGGGTGGATAAACCGACAATTCATTCCCCAAGTACAATTACCTGGTGAAACAAAATAGTTCAAGTTCATGAAAATAGACCACATTAAAGTTTGTTATCCTCAGCAATGAATTCTGATCCAATGAGCTCTTTGTACTTAAAAACATTGACATTATCAATCAGTAAGCTGCATGTAGGGTGGGGGTGATATATGGTGATATATTAAAATCATTTAGTGCCTGGTAAGAAAAAAATAATATAGTGGATAAATATAATCTATTTGAAAAATAAAATGATCAATAACTTTGTAATAAGGTTGTAGAACTAAAAGCAGTTTTTACCATGTTACTCCAAAATATACTTATTCACTGCCAGTCATTATAGAAAATTTTTACATTTCCAATACTCACGTGATATTACATTCAATAATTATATATAAACCGAATCTACCAAATAACAGAATAGACTCCCTACTTTTTGTCCCGTCCCGTTCTTTTATAATTGACAGCAGAAAAATGTAGGTTTGCCAAAATACAGCCATTTCTCCCATGGACTCTGAAACTGTGTTTATTTCCTATAAAATGGGGCAATGATGTCATCTACCGGTGGTTGGGCATCAGTAAAGTTGTTTCCAAGTTTGATATTTACAGTGGAGCATGCTCAGATTCGCCCCCATTTAGCACCGCTCTAAAAAATACAATTGACAAGTATACTTGTCAAAGGCAGTGAATGAGTTAAGAGGGGAGTGTTGGTTTGAAGAACTATGAGACTGGCCTCTACTCTTCTTTATAGTGCATTTCCCTTTGTAATATTAAACTCCAGCTGGAACTTCATTTTCTATATCCAAACATATCATTTGCAAGGGCGCCCCCTGCTGTATAACTTTAGAAAATACAGGCTGGTAAAGAACTGAATGTAATTTTGTCAAATGCATCAGTAGCCAAGGGCGGAGTCATTATTTCAAAAGTGGGGAGGACAAATTGCTCAGGCGTAAGCCAACGTTTATGCAGAAATTACATTAATATTCTTATATTCTTGCATTGTCTTGCAACTCAGTCCAGTGACCAAAGAACGTCAATAAGCATACATAGACAGATAATTTAATGCATAATACCAACCCTGAACACAAAAATTCAGTGAAACGTTCTTTTTGGAAGCCTTATTGAACATAAAATGCAATGTAAGTGAAGTCAAGCAATTATGTTTGGGCTTTAAGTAAACGAAGACAATGGTCATCAATATCTTGGACAGCATGGAAAACAGGTTTACATTTTCTCCCACAGCCCCTTGAATCAGTGGGTGCTGGTGTCTGTGGATCTCACTTTGCTTTATCTATCCTTCCCTCCTTCCTCTCTTTAGTTTTTCCTCTGGTCACTTGAGATCTCAATTTATTGGAAGTTTGAGGTTTCTGGGGTTGGCATAAGGTTTTGTAACCACGCAGGAGGGGTTTGGTTGGTGCTGGATTTCACTTTGATGGATTGGATGTACTGGCTTCTATGGATCTCACTCTGCCTCATCAATCCTTCCCTCCTTCCTCTCTTTAGTTTTTCCTCTGGTCTCTTGAGATCTCGCTAATTTGTTGGAATTTAGAGGCTTCCGGGGTTGGCGTAAGACTTTGATTTTGTAACCATGGAGAAGGCAGGAAGTGTTTGGTCGGTGCTGGATTTCACTTTGATTTATCTTTCTTTTCTCTTTATTTTTTCTGACCTTTTCTCTGGTTTCCTGACCATTTGAACCTCACGACTCTGGCAAGATTCTGAAGTACCTGGTTAAGGCGAAGGGTAATGGGATATTTATAAGGTTTTAGGTGAATTCATGAGTATAAATTTATACGTATTTGCACGCACACGCACGCAAAAAAAAAAGAAAAGAAAAAAAAAAGAGCAATGATGATTAGACGTTGAATCGGTAAGACTACCGAATGAACAATTCTGAGCTCTTAAAAAAAAAAAAGGGAAAAAAAAAGAAAAAAAGAAAACATTTTTGCCCATTTTCTGGCTTGTTTCCAATTAAACACGAAATCAATCATCCCCAAATTTATTGTGCTAGAGCTCAAGTAGACATCTGAAAAACTTCTGATTAAATCCCATCCCTGATCATACAATATTTGCTTTAAAAAAAATGCTTTTGTAATCCTCTGTCATTACACTGTCTCGTTAGTCTCAATTGCCACATCAAGAAATTCAGGCTTGTCTGTAATCTCACCACTGTCTTTATGTGAATCTAGTGACAAAGTGACATTCTTACAAGCACCGATAACTTGAAATAACGCCGGGGTATCGTAGCCGCCCATCCCTAGTTTTAATTATATACATGTTCCTATTGAGATATTGCCAACTTTACACGTATATTGAGGTGCCTAATTTTATACAGCTCTGCTATAGCGAGGGCACACCATCTTATTTATGATTTGCAGCAATTTTATAGGTTCTCTGTACAAAAAGAAACTAAATGCCACTTTTCCATCGTGCCCGCAGGGCCAGGTACCACACCACACCACACCACACGCAACCACACCAGACAGCAACCGCCGGTTTTCCATTACAACTGGCACACGGCGAGAAGGGGGCGACAACATTTGAACCGTCCACGCCAAGCTTGCACTCCCGCATTGTGTGCGGATCTGAAATAACATTTCCCCAGTGGCAAATCGCGCCAACATTGAACCATATTTACAATTTAATATAGACCACAATGGATGAAATATTGCGATATATGACCGGCTCGCGAAGACAGCTATTGCTAAATGGAGGTCTGCCGCTGGAGTTCTCATTCAAGTAAATAGGAACACAACACCAGCCTCGCAATGTTTTTTAAAACCACAAACATTACAAATCCATTCACAAGTACCTTTTAAATTATAAATATAGTTAAGCGTTGTTGTAAAACATTATTATATTTATTGTATATACTGTATTTTTATGACTTTGGCAAAGACCGGCGGGCGCTTCTGCCTCTCTCGTTTAAAACAAGGAAATGGGCGTGTGCCACGGTGTCGCTTGCGGCGGCAGCGGCGTTGCTGTCAGCCAATCAGACGACAGGTGACGTCACAGCCCCGCTAGTCCCCCGACGACTGGCGCTGCAGAACCGCCGTCGAAAGGGTTCTAAACAGCGGTTACAACGGAACGGCTCAGCCCCGAAAAGGTCCCGTGGAGACACTAACATCCGGGGACAAAAATTGCCGCTTCGGTGTGGAACCGGTATGGTGGAAAAGTGCCCAAAGAGGCACGTTGTAACATTACTCACCCTTGATGAAGAACCTGCAGATAGGGCGTGGTCTGATCTTTCTATCTGAGGGATCTTTTACCTCCCCCTCCTCCAAATCATCGTCCTGCAAATGAAACACAAATACACTTTACATTTGACAGGACATTATTTTAAAGTAAATGATTCCCAAGCTTTTAAATATTAAAAAAAAAAAAAAGTTTGATTCTCTAATGATGATTTGACCGAACATCTCGTCCAAAAATATGTACTGGCCCGTTCAGCAAACATTGCCCACAAGAGCTTCCAAGTAACTGAAACACATACTCTATTGTAACAGACAATTAAATTATACAATGTTTTTACCACCTACATGTAGTCAAGCCCCATGCAGTTATCAGCCCAAACTTGTCTACCTGTACTTACATCAATCTCTCCTTCATCAATCTCTCCATCATCCTCTTCTTTCCTCTTGTCTTTGAAGGAATCTCTGCGGACTTTGGAGTCTTCTGGCTTTCTGGACTCCCCATCTTTGGGGGACGGGGGTAGGATAAGTTTCTTCTCTTGCTTCTTTACAGTCGTATCTTCATTCACCTCATCATCCAAGGTCAGTTTTGCATCCTCTTCTTCCTCATCTTCATGTGTGGGGATGTTGGGCTCCTCTGGAACTTCCTCATCATAATCCAGTTCATGCTCATCAAGCTCCCTGGAAACAGACGGTGAGTCTTCCTTAATCACTGTTGACACAGCAGCTCTCCCTCCTCGAGCACGCAAAATATCATTCTGATCATCTGCAATGCTTTTCAATCCCTCCTCCTCCACATCATTCTCTTCCTCCTCCTCGTCCTCCACATCAGCACGAAGGTCTGCTGCATCCCTTCTGTAGTCTCCATATTCTTCTGATAAATCTTTGTTTTTCTTAGTGGCAAATTTCTGGCTTTGTTCTGGTTCTGATTCAGGGGACTGAACAGGGTCAAGTGTTTCATCATCTACATCTTCTACTTCATCCTCTCCATCCAACTCACCCCCCTGTTGTCCATCCTCATCATCTTTATAATCATCATCATCGTCCCCTTCCATCAGCAATACGGCCTCATTTTCTTGTCCTAGTCCACCAGTTTCTTCTACAGGTTCCTCGTCCTCTGGCTCAGAAACAAAGTCAGCTACAACCTCATCCTCTTCTCCTACCACCGCCTGTGATGCCAGACCTCCACTTCTGATTTCGACTGTATCCTCTTCTTCATCCTCCTCTGCTAGTTCACCATTCTCTTCATAGAGTAGCTCACTGTCTGAGATGGCCCTATCCTCCTCCTCATCAGGAGAATCCAGTAGTTCACTGTCAGAAAGGTCCTTTTCCTCCACAGGAGATGGCAATGACCCGGTAGGGCTTTCAGGCGTATCCATTTGAGAATATTTTACTGTAGGGAAAAAACAATAACACCATTAACGTAACAACATCAAAAGCCTAAATTCTGCATTTTTTTTCAAAAGTAAAAGTACGCAGCTATATTAAATAAGAAATGAATACAAATATGAATCAATAAATCTGTATTTCATAGCACACCCACATTTTAAGTGACGAGGCTAACATTATCTGGTTGTTCAAATTCCTGGCAATTTTACTGTTTTATTGTCTAACGAAATTTTAAATAAAGCAGGTAGCCAAATTCTAATTAAGTGTGGCACACACAGACAGATTAACAATCAGTCTGAAATGAATTTGGGAGACATAATTCGAACATGAGCCAGTACATTACTTGCATGTTTTAGTTAAATGGAAATGTGCACTTGAACGACGCATCTGAAGTTTCAAGTAAAACCTCCTCTTAGCATTAACAACTAAGCAAAGAGCTCGTTTGTAGTATGAGAAATCAAACGTATAGACAATAGTGTCACTTACTAGTGCGTACAGTATTAGAACAGTGTCCAGTATGTAAACACTACATAATTCACTCCAGGGTCATTGACTTGTAAGCATGCTAATGGCCCAGTCGTGCTAGTCGGTAACAAGGCCCATACCGTGAGGGAGCCTAGTTAACAGGCTAACCATCGAACAACGACAACAAACTATCTTCCGCAAATTATCGAAGAAATTGGTTCGCTTTCAGTTTTGAAGTTGCGTCCATAATATAGATACACCCGTAAATTTACCAGCAATTCACTAACAATGAGCGCCTGCCCCGGTGGTAAGCTAGAAGCGGAACGCCACTATGCTAACTATTAACAAACCCTCACTGTAATTCACCTTGCCGGTCGGAACTCCTTCAACGCGTCACTGTTGCGTTAAGAACTATCCGTCCGCGCTAATACTACCTTTTGATGTCTATAATTACTCATAAACGATATAATTTAAGCGATAAGATGGAGAAAAAAAATAAAACATCCCACTCGACACAGCGAGGGTAGCCGTTAGCTGACGTCATAAAGGCACGACGAGGGAACGCAAAAATGCCGCGCCAGGAAGACCTGTGGCTGGGCGAGAGTTTGCCAGTTCTGTGTCATGAAAAGTCGAGTTTGGATAACCAGACTATGTATTGTCGTCATTACATGAAGTGACTGTAATACATAATATTTTAGTACACATACAAATAATCCGTCAATATGGAAAAGGGGATTTTGAAAAGCCTCAGTGACCCTTTGAAGTTTGAACAGAAGCTGCCTAAGAACACTATGGGAAAGAAGGGGACGCCAGTAAACGCTAACGTCGAAGTGAGAGACGCCGAAACCTCAACAGAAATAAATTTACCAGGTATGGCATACACAGAAGCATCCTTCTCTAAAGTCAAAACCAACAACACAACCCGGAAGTCTGTCAACAAACGAAAGAAAAGGGACTCCAAAGACAACAGTGAGAGTTTCAACATTAGCACCCACTTTTTGCCAGCGGCACAAGAGCACTTGAATAAACACGGCGCGTCCAATAATATTTCAGCTATTGAACTCATGTTGGAAACAAGTTCAAGATCTCGGCGTATTGAAAGGCTAACTTCGACAGTGGAGCAGCTTGGAGCGGATGTTGATCGCCACAAAGACATGCTGAAACAGACGAAACTGGAAATTGAACAACTGAAAAGAGAGAACGGTATGCTGAGCGTCGGTGTGGCTGAAAACACAAACTACGATCAGGGACACTTCTAGACCAAGAAGACCGCAAGAAGGACCAAATCCCCTTCCCCGCTGACCTAAAACAACAGAACAGAATGAGGAATTGGCAAATAAATCTTTTATTACATAATTGACTTGAAAAATCACTGGCTAAAGTTAAAGCTGCTAACATGAGTGAGAGAAGAGGTGAAGGTGAATGTGAGTGTTGCTTAGCATCATTTGGTAAAGTCACTCCAGGACTTTTATGTATTTTTAGGATACTGGCTGGGACTGAAGTGAAAGGACAGCACCCACAGGGTAGCCTATATTCCTATTTTCCATACACTGCACGTGTGGCGCTGTTTTGAGTGCTAAGGGCCAGTTCATTAAAAGCACATTATGGATCTTGGCATTTGAAGGCATTTCTCCAAGATGATCCAACAGATAGAAACTATGCCCCTCGGTGGATAAAACACTAAATAGGATAAGCACAACATTCCTTGGTCCTTACATGGTAAGAAATGGAAAGAAGGTTGACCATTTGGACAATAGTTTAATTCCTTTCCCCAAATAATCAGATGGATCTGCAAATTGTTTGGTAAACCGCCTCCTCTTCATTGTCTCCTCTTGAGAAAGGTCATACTAGTAATATTATTAATACAGAATGTTAACTATTTATGGCTATGTTCTGGTA
This sequence comes from Festucalex cinctus, assembly GCF_051991245.1. Lineage (NCBI taxonomy): Eukaryota > Metazoa > Chordata > Actinopteri > Syngnathiformes > Syngnathidae > Festucalex > Festucalex cinctus. Next base: position 18,123,332 of record NC_135413.1, on the reverse strand, counting down.
CCTCTTTGGGGTGAGTGAATTTTATTTTATTTATTTTTTTAAGGTGACTAGTCTCAGTTTTTTATTAATAAAAACAACAGACGTTTTTCTTTTGTAAATTATTTTGTTAAATAAGTTTATCTTTTAGTACATCAGTTTATTTCTTAATCCATTGTTCTCAGTTTTTCATCACAAGCTTATAATCACTCAACTATTAAATCACATTTTTTCACTATCACTTCCTTTATAAATCTAAACTTCACTTCAAAATTAATTGTTAGACAAAACAAACACTACACTTCCAAGTACAATTAAATGTAGACTTTATTGCACATTCCTATACTTCTTTACTTTATATATATTTGCTACTTTGTTCTTTATATACTACAACATAATGAAATAGTACTTAATAATACTACTCATTTTATCACCATTAGATAGCTGTACTACAGTACACTAAATATTGTACAATGCACCAACCGAAGTGTATGAATTTTAATGACTAATTTACGTTCTGTCATTAGAGATGATACTTGAAAAATAATTTGCATTTCAAGAAATGAAAATAACTGTTGAAAAATACCTTGTTGGTCTAGAACAGTAAAGAGAAGTGATAAAGTACTACTAAATATATTTTTAGATATTTTGTGATGACTTTTTATGCCCTACACTTACTTTTGTCAAAATATGCTTGATATATATATATATTTTTTTTTATTCATTTGGAAGGTGCAGGTATCATTGTTGTCCGCTTGGGGCCACCATACGACGAGGTTTCCTGAAGAGGAGAAACATGAATGGAAAAATGTCATGCGTGTTTATTCACCCATCATAATTACCTTTAGACCAAATGTAATGTACCATTATTATTCTCAGAGTTCCTCCCCCCTTTTTTTTTTAATGAGTTGTCGGCTCATGTCTGAGGCGGATGACGTGGAAAGACGGCAGTGTTGTTAAGATGAACGTGATTGAAAACAAAGTGTTCGTTCGGTCAAACACATTTGACTTCCTTAGTAGCCAAATAGTGCAAGCCACATACCGCATACAACAACTTCTTGTGGTGTAGGGCTTTTATTTTGAAGTTACACACGCCGCTTCCCAAGTTGTACCGAGTGGTGACTGGTGACTTATCTTGCGAAGGAGCGTTACAGCAGGTAGACCACTGACAGTTTCAGTGACTTGCTTCGGTGCAACCAGACTGTACATTGGGAAAATAGTTTTGATTGTGTAAGGAAATGGACTCAGGATGACATGTTATAATAACATGTTACAATAACATGTTGCAAAGAGACATAAGGTAAGCAACTTTTATTTTGTCTTCAATTAGATAAATAAGTTTATGATCAACATATGTGCAACTGTATTATGTCAAATTGATGCATTCATTCCATTTGTATTTTTTGTATTATTGACTTATTGACAAAACGAGTAAATCAACTGAAGCAATTAAGGCAGAATATCACAATACAGCCACATTGTGATAGGAATGTGAAATTTGTTATCTTAACCTAATTATGCAGCCTTTGAACATTTATCTGTATAACATCTGCTTTTTCACATAGCAGTTGAGCTTGGACGGCTTAACACTCACGACATACACTACTTTTTTTTTTTTTTTAACTGCCAATCCTGTGTCCCCTCTATTGTGCATGTTGCATGCATGGAATCAGAGGATTTTATAGTCTTAAGTCAAAGGATATCTAGACATTAAGTAGGTTGGTTGCATAGCAATAATTCTTATTATTATTATTAATTTGTCCTAGATCAGCATCCAAATAGTCCAAATATTTAATAATAACACAAATATGTTAACAGGGGTGGGCTGCTTAAATGCGGGGGGGGGGGGGGGGGGGGGGGTCACGTGTTGCTGTTTATGGGTACATAAAGCAGCAGGACCAGTAATGTTACCTTACAAGCAACACAATTTGACTGGTGAATGTTTTGGGTTTGTAAAAAGAATCATTATTATTGTTGTTATTATTTATTTATTTATATAAGTATTTATTTATTTATGGGGGGGGGGGGGTGTCACCCATTGCCCATTCCTGATTAATAACTGTTAAGTTTGGCAGGATTTTAACATAGACACTGGGTAGACGTCCTAATATATTAAATCAAGTTAAGTATGCTAATTAGAATGGAATAGAATAGATTAGAATACTTTTATTATCTGACACAAATGGTGACAGAAATTTTTCTTCACCCAGGCTCTCAAACACATTCTCATCCAGACACATTTCACATAAAAAAATAAATAAATAAAAAAAGAAAACGCTAAAAAGAAAAATTACACAGGATTAAAACAAACTAATTCATGCTAGGAGGTTCTATGTTCTATTTCAAAGGTATTTATGGTATTCAGAATAATAATGGCACACTTACACTCAATTCCAGACAAAATAAAGTCTTGATTTTGGAACACGTTTCTGTCAACATACAAATGGAGAGAGTGGAAGCAAAATTGATTGCGAAACAAAACACAGACCTACGCTGGTAAATGCTTCGTCCCTCAGATAATGGAATTATGGATAACTATGGAAGAAAATCCATCAGCTCACTGCAGTTTTTATGAGAATGTAAATTGGATGTATGGGAACATCATTTCAAGGAGGTGCAGAAGGTCAGTTATTTTGTTGCGTATGCTCAGATATGAGGTTGATACATTTTGATTAATGGCAGAATAGTGTAACTCAATTACTTTTTCATTTCACGTCCACCTCAATTTATTAAAAGCAGCCCCCAGGAAGAAAAGTCCAATATGAGCCAGGACTTGCTGTGCTGGAGCTGTGTGGTGGCTAGGGGATGCCCCTGGCAATGCCGCTGGCCATCCACATATAGAGGAATATTTTCATACCTGTGACATTCCTGCCATTCTCACATTGGTGGAGTATTTTAGATCCCATGATACTCTATAGCAACTCAACAAAAAAGTCATTGAACATCAGGTTCTTGAGTTACAAAAAAATATATGCCTTTTATAAATAGTAACATCCATCCATCCATCTTCTTCCGCTTAAGGCAAATTGTAAATTCGCAAAGTTCTAACTAATGTCTCAATTTTCACTATGATTCGATTAATGGTCATTTTAAAAACAAATCGTTAAAAATTTGTGCAATCGAATTTTGTCTTCTTGATTATTAAAATCTGTTGTTCTTATGTTCTGTTACATCCAAATGTTATTGTGGGAATGCTGAAGTATTCCCACATATGTTACTGTGATTTTTATTCTCCACACTTTTTTGCTGCGTAACGACTCCCAAATAATACTTCAAATTTACACTATTCACATTTCAACTAGCTTCAAAAATTCATGCCTCTCGGGGTATATATCATCTGATTCCTCATTACTTACAGTATTTGCACAAATTAGCGTTTAACTCATTCACTGCCAGTCATTATAGAAAATTTTTACATTTCCAGTACTCACGTGATATTACATTCAATAATTATATATAAACCGAATCTACCAAATAACAGAATAGACTCCCTACTTTTTGTCCCGTCCCGTTCTTTTATAATTGACAGCAGAAAAATGTAGGTTTGCCAAAATACAGCCATTTCTCCCATGGACTCTGAAACTGTGTTTATTTCCTATAAAATGGGGCAATGATGTCATCTACCGGTGGTTGGGCATCAGTAAAGTTGTTTCCAAGTTTGATATTTACAGTGGAGCATGCTCAGATTCGCCCCCATTTAGCACCGCTCTAAAAAATACAATTGACAAGTATACTTGTCAAAGGCAGTGAATGAGTTAATATAAACTTTTTCCCATTCATTTTCAATGGGACAGACAGTGAACTTTTTCTATCACTTTCCACGCCCACTTCCGTACATATAACTTAAGCGTCATGACCAGGTGACTGATACTGCTCGGTGGCACAGTTGCTAAAGTGCATTGTCCAGTAACCAGCAGGTCATAATTTGATACTTTATCTCTTAATTTACTTCATAACAATTCCACATGCATTCAAATTTTAGCATTCAGCTTTCAGCATTCCCATGCAATTTCTGCAGAAATTGCACTTAGTCTAGTTGACAGTTGTAATTTTGCACAAGTGGCCGAACGCTGGATGGGTGGTTTTCAAGACATGTTTACAATAGCTACCAACTACTTAATTGTGACATTTAGGCACATACTATGAATGTTAAGTTTCTGTTAAAACTGATTTAGAATCAGTACAGTCTTCCCTCGCTATAACGCGGTTCACTTTTCGTGGTCTCGCTGTATCGCGGGGTTTTTTTTTAAGTGCAATTTTGCATATTTTTTTACAGTAATATACCCATTTTATAAAATTTATGAAGGTTTGAACATTGTCAATGTTTGAACAAGAGAGAAATGTGAGAACATGTAAATGCCCCAATGAGAAAAGTGTATAAATTGTGCGGTCGGGGATTTTAGAGCCTTAAAACATTTATAAGAGTTGTAAAACATCAAGCTAACTACTTCGCGGATTTCATTTATTGCGGGTATTTTTTGGAACCTAACCCCAGCGGAAAACGAGGGAACACTGTATACATTATTGTTGTCTGAACATTTTTCACAGTAATTATTTTTGAACAGACGAATCAGACGTTTGTTGGGTTAATTAGATTAAAATCTATTAAAATCGTAATCGTTGTCTATTTTTGTTAGGAGTAAGACAACCTCAAAATATACCTAGCTTTCGAGAGGTGTGATAAATTAAATTGACCTCAAAGTGAGCAATCACAATTTACTTCAATCACACATCCTCAGATGTATGACATTTCAAGCATTGGTAGTCTGAATGCAACCCTCTTACCGTATTCAAATGTCTCTCACAAGGCATAAATTTAGCTCTTCTTCATCTGCATATTTCTACCACCACCACCACCACAAAAAAAAAAAAAAGGTTCTTCATGGTATTGCAGTAATGTCAGTCTTATTCCTTTGAATCATCTGTTTACTCCTACACAGAACGATCAGTTCCTTTAATTTAATAATTCCCTCTAGTGATGTACTCCTGCCAGGCATATGAGGAAAGATATAATTGATACAAATTGATCCCCTTCTTCCTTTTTTTCTTTTTATTCCTGTTGTAGGTGACTGGTTGGTGTCTTGGGCTGTTCAGACAATCACCTGTAATGACGTATTGGTTCAGTCATGCGTTTACATCTGTATTAGTTTAAAATGAAGACTTGATGATCAAATCAATTACAAACAAGCCAGCAGCAAGTTTCTTGTAACAAATGGGATCCCATTCATTTTAAATCAAATTGCGTGATTTGAGAGTCAGCTCTCAATGCAGGGGAAGGAACATGTCCCTCATCCATTTCTTTTAATTAAATGATTCTACCCTCACGCTTAGAGAGAAAAACAGTGAAGCGTTTCAAATCGACATGACTGACAATGTGAGCTCCAGAGTTGACACTCCAACTAACATTTCCCTGAGTCCCAGCATAGCCATTTCCCAGTCCCTGGAATACAAGACGGTATCAGTTTTCTTGGTCCTGCTTGTGTGTGGCGTTGGCATTGTGGGAAATATCATGGTAGTCCTTGTTGTCCTGACCACCCGACACATGAGAACGCCAACAAATTGTTACCTGGTCAGCCTGGCCATAGCGGACTTAACCGTCCTAGTAGCAGCGGGACTTCCTAACATCTCAGACAGTCTGACGGAAACCTGGGTGTTCGGGCACGCTGGCTGCTTGGGAATCACCTACCTGCAGTACTTGGGCATCAACGTGTCATCCTGCTCCATCACCGCCTTCACTGTGGAAAGGTGAGTATGGCCAAGCAATATTTTGTAAAGCACCTCAATCACTTCTCCATTTTTGAAAAAGTTTTTGGTGTCCACCACATTGCTTAATGACTATCTGCACTTGTGTTTATGTTCTAAATCTGTAGATTGCAACCTTCTTCCCGCTACGGGCCAGTTCATACAAGTACATATACTTTTAGCTTCAGATACATATTCCAGGTTATTGCTGAAAAGGGGCTTGGAAGTGGCTCCAACTGCCGCACATTCCTTACATACTTGGCCAACAAAGATGATTCAGATTCTGATCATCAGAGCAGTACTCGTAGATTATAGCCTACATTGAAAGAAAATGTAAAAAATGTGAACAATTTGAAATGTGTAACATTACGGCGGTATGGTCGAACAGTAGCAAAACTGTCTCCCGGTCAAGAGGGTCTGGTTTTGATGTTCAGTTTGGGCCTTTCTGTGCAGTTAGAATATTTTCCCTAAGTTTGCCTGGGTTTTATTTTAGTAGCGTATTGCTTCATCGCACATTCCAAAAATGAAGACTCTAAAGTACCCGTAGACGTGAATATGTACGACGGCGTATATTAGGGCCACATATAAATAAATAAATAAATAAATATATATATATATTTTCCTATGTTGGTTTGGGACACATAACGTAACCCGGGCTGATAGGCAATGGCGGGGAGGCATTTTATCATCTTTACGTGCCAGATGCATACTGTACGCCCACACCAAACTCTGAAAATATATTTTTAAAAAACGATAGCACCAATAATTTGTACTTTATGAATGAATGACGTCGTTGTCGTCCTCTCTGCTCTGTACAGCTTAATGGCGCGCTAAACGCTTACTCTCGGTCCAACCTCGCTTTCTGATAATGTCATCTTTCTCGCAACTGTTACTATAACAACCATGTTCTTGGTGCAAATCCATTGCCATGTGTGGTAAATCAGGTGCAAATTTGCTCCAAGCTGGCAGTTTTGTAGGCGTGTTTGCGGCGGTATATGATTAGAGCAATATCCTTAGTGAATCAGTGTGTAACTGGGCGCCGACTGCAGGTGCAGTTGTGGTGCAATATTTCGCGCTATTGCCAGACGCAGCGCATTCTTAGTGAACATACCCCTACGTGCATTTCTTGTAAGTTTCTAAGTTTTTTTTCTCGCAAATCTACCACTTTATAAACTCACAAATCTGCCATTTTATAAACTTGCAAATTTGCCAGTTTAGAAAGTCGCTAATTTGCCACTTTCTAAACTCGCAAATTAATTTATTTTTTTTCAAATTTGCCACTTTAGAAAAGTGGCAAATTTGCAAGTTTTTTTTCTTGGAATATTGCCCTCACCCTCTAAAACAAAAAAAAAAAACTAAACAAATCATACGTGGCCCTAATACGCCTTCGTAAATAAGTGTCAATGGTTGTCTATATAATACATATGTAAATAACATTCTACCTGTATAGCAGACTGTCATAGTCCTCAACTTCAAGCATGCACAGGAGTCCCGGCCCATCGACACTCACCCAGGAGATCATTGGAGAAAACAAATATACTTGCAGTGGCATAAACAACAATCATGACATGTGCCCTGAGGTTGACTGCTGTTGTGTCTTGCTAAAAGTTAGCTGAGCTGGGATAAACTCAGCTGTGACCATAATGAGGATAAATGGTAAAGAAAAAAGAAAATGGAGGGATGGGTGGCTGATAGATTTACATGTATAGTAATACAAACTATGAAGTAAAAGTCAGCAGTAGACTGTGGGAGGGCAAAACTCACTAGAGCCACAAGTGACTTGCGTGTTAATATGATGTGCCTTACTTGTGTGTTTGTTTGTTTTTTCCACATGTGCAGGTATATTGCTATCTGCCATCCAATGAAGGCCCAGACTGTTTGCACAGTGTCCAGGGCCAAGAGGATAATTGCAGGGGTTTGGATCTTCACCTGCATTTACTGCATATTATGGTTTTTCCTTGTGGATATTCAGGTCAGTCAGAGTAATGCATTTTACAACAAAAACTGTCAATATATTGACAAGCAACCTTTAAAGCTAATTGCAATATGAAATGTGTAAAGGACAAGTGTTTGTGCTTGAAACACTACAAAAATAATAGCGCAGTAAGGTTACATTATGTTTCCAAAATGTGTTTTACCTTGAACATACTTAGCAGTCCTCCAATCAATAGCGGTAACCTTTACTAGGCGTAAAATGTTAACGAGATCTTCTTTTATACAAAAGCTTGCACAACAATTAGTGGATGTCAAAAGCCATTTTGAAAACACTGTGCTGATGTAAAATGTGAGTCAACATTGTAATGTTCAGTCTGCTGTGTTTCTCTAATAAATGTGTGATCAGGTGAGCCTGGATGGACATGTTCAGTGTGGGTACAAGGTGAAGAGGGAGCTCTACCTGCCCATCTACCTCATCGACTTTGCTATTTTCTATGTCGTCCCATTACTTCTTGCCATTGTGCTCTACGGGCTGATAGCACGGATTCTCTACCTCGGGTAATTACACTTTCATCATTGACAAGAATTGAACTACTAGTACAATAGACATACAGTAACATACATTTATTTCAATTTTATATAGTTCCCAGATGTCTTAACAAAAGGTCACTCACAGCCTTTGATCAAGTTATATAAAGAATAAAGAATTAAAGCATATTTGGCAGTTATATTAGCACTCTGGTGGAAATCGTTAAATTTTGCGGAGCCATTGCTCACTCAGAACACTTTTACTTTGTTGACAATACAGTCTGGCTTTTGTTGCAACTAAGCTAGGGGTTCGTTCGAGGAAAAAATAGTTTTTAAATGTATTAATTGTACCTGAAAAATAATGAAGTTATCAAATTAATTCTGGACAAAATATGAACTTTTCACTGCTGAAAATTGTTCAATGAGAGTCAAGTATCCCTTTAACATTAATCCAACAGCTATAACGTTCCAACAACAATAATGATGTGACTGCTAACTCATGCTGGCTAACTTACTAGCTTATAGCATGAAGCCACAGTAGCCACAGTAATTGTTTGTCAAGTTGTTTTTCATCAAAGAGATGAGAAAATGTGATGTGAATTAATTTTAGATTTTAAAAAGTTCAATAAATCTGCTGACAAAAAAATAAAATATACAGGGGTAAAAAGTTTGTCGTGACTAAAACACTACTAAACTATTGACTTTTTTGTCGACTAAAACTAGACGAATAAAATTGTTTTCTTAGACTAAAATAATGACTAAAATGCAAGATTTATAGTCAACTAAAAATGGACTAAATAAAAATGGGATGAGGTTGACTAACTATGATAAAAACTAGTGTTGTTTCCGATACCGATACTGGTATCGGCAGAGGTGCCGATACTGCATTAAAACAGTGGTATCGGTATCGGTGACTACTCACAAGTAACATGCCGATACCATTAATTCCAACGCTACTACAGGATTTTGGATGCAGCATCTTATGTCTTGCTGGTGCACGACATTCACTGGTATGTGACAAGTTCACTGCATGCCGATCTAAGATAGCCTATTGGCCCTTGAATGCTCTAAACCAATAGCAGGACAGCTTTTTCATGTTGAGTAAAAAAAACCTTAAGTATCGGTATGGTATTGGTATCGGCCGATACTGCAAAGCTGGGTATCGGTATCGGTATCGGGGGCCAAAAAATGGTATCGGAACAACACTAATAAAAATTAACAAGCGTGACTGAAATTGGACTAAAACTAAGACTACATTTAAAAATGGCAGACAAAATTAACACTACTACAGAGACCCTACTATATACAAGCAATCAAAAGTAAAATAAAACTGCCTCAATAAATGCCTTTTACAATAAGTTTTGATAAATAGTGTGATTTTCAATGCTTTTGATGTAGCATTCTACTCTATATAACTCAGGTACTATGCTTGTAACCTACAGAACATAACTATTGTTGATAAGACTGTCGGCCAATACTGTCTCTTGAGTTACTCCACAATTCTCATTTGTATTTTAAGCAATTAAATTCAACTAAACATAAATGATGAATTGAAGAAGTGGGACAATTTGGAATTTAACCAAGTTCATGATCATGCGTCCCTTTCAGACCTCTGCCAAACCAACCCGAAACCAGTGCCACCACATTGCGCCAAAGCTGTCGGGAGGTCACCGAAACGGGGAAGAGAGGTCGCCCACGCCGTCTGAAGTGTGCGCTGTCCTCCAGGAAACAGGTCTGAGACTCACTTGTACATTTACATTTACCCTTCAACACCTTACACATTACATTTTCTTGTACAATGCTTCCTTCATGGGAGTCGAGAACGTTTTAAGGTTGGATCTACAGTAGATAATTTCCCCCCATTAAGGCAGAATGGCGGAGCTTGGCTGTCAAGTGCAACCAATTTTGTCATTTGGGAGTGAAAATCAAAAGTTGCAAAAGTACTCACACTCTGCACTTGAGCAGAATTGTATATTTAAAAAAAAAAAAAAAGTGTAAAAAAAGACAAGATAAAAAGTACCGTTAATTTATTTAAAGGTCACATGCCACTATTTTTTTTAATTTACTTTTTCCTAGAAATCTTTGATGTCCTTTTATTGGTGTTGCAAGATAATTTGAGTTGGAAATGACCTTTTTCAGGCTATTTCCGTTGGTCAGAAATGCCTGTGATTTTGAACAAGACATTTCCTCATTATTATCATCTGATTGGGTCTCTGTTCTCCTAATTAGATATGGAAAACAGCTCTTCCTGATTGGTAGCTGCCATGTCTTTTCATTATGCTGGCTCGGTTGAAATTCAGCGGGCGTCAGTGTAACTGTGGGCGGCCGCGGTACACTCTGAGGCGGTCGAGGTATCTCGCCGGTCCGGTTATTCTGAAGAAGTAATTTTCATCCTTTTTTTTTTTTTTTTTTTTCCTCCTCCATGGTAACACCTGGTAACCTTGCGACCGCTCATCTCATCCCGCTCCCTAACGGCAGTCACGGTATCTCTGGCTAGCACAAGCAGAGCTATGCGGCCTTTCAAAGAAATGCTTCCGCAAACCATTAGTGACCCCCCCACCAAACCGGTCTTACTGGATAATGTTTCAGGCAGCATAATGTTCTCCATAGCGTCTCTAGACTTGTCACGTCCTATGGGGTTCAAATTGTGCCAAAAATATGTCATCACGCCCACTGCTGGGAGCGGGTCAAGCAAGCAAGTTGTTTCTAATCACATTTTAGTTGTAAATGTTTCATTTTGTTTGCCTGAACTCATCAATCTATTTTCTTAACTTAATGAAATAATATGCTTGATCACATATTCTTTTAGTGGGACCATTAATTAATGAGTTTAGTGTCGTAGGAATATATTTAGCACAATGATGGTGACATTTCTACCAGTGGAAACAGCTGCTTCATTGTTTTTCTGCAGGTGCTGTCGAGTAATCGAGCCATGTCAAAGCATCCACTCATTATTCCTATCATGCAACACTGCTCTATTTATGACAGCAGTGTTCTGCTCATTTCAACTCTGCTAATAATGCCACTAACAGTGATAAATAAGACTTTATATTTTATTGGATCTAAAAAACTTTAGAAATGTATTTGTTACCAAGCATCTCGAATAACAATAGGACCGGTTAGTTTACATGGTTTTGTGAACATGAGGAGATTATGTTATGTAGCATAATGACGGTACTAATGCTGTTAAGTACATCAGGCCATCTAAAAAAAACATGCTAATGACATACTAGTAAAAGTTAGTTGCTGTTATAGATGGAAACATTTGGAACATTTGTGGTTAAAAAGGAAAAAGGGAGTAAATTTGAGGTCTTAAAATCAGGCTGTCCAACTTTACTCACCATTCACTGCAGTATATAATACTTATCTTGCTCATATATTTTTCATTTATTGTTTAATTGTTATTGGTGAGTGATACTGCGGCATCCTACCACACTTTATTAGCGTGCCACCACTGGATTTCTTTCCTTGTCTTCTCAAGTACAGTGTATAAATAAACCTTTAATCTCCCTGTGAACAACACAGGCGTTGCATTGCTTACTTATTGATAAAATCCTGGTACTGCCCGGAGGTGGATGAAGATACTGTATGCTATAAATATGGACGTTTGCTGAACATCAAACAAACTGTCAGGCTGTCAGAAATCACTTTCTCCACACCACATATACACTAGAAGACAAAATAAGCCAGTACGCTGGAGCAGCCCAGCATACCCAGCATACATACCCCGACGGACTACAATGTACCTTTGGAAACACAGACCATGAATGGTAAAACACACACAATGGTAAAACACAATTTGCTCGAGTATAAAACTAGATAGCTTTCTTCATTCATAAATATCCAACATAACTTGACATAATACAACTTACGTGACAGTATGCCGCTATTTCCCTGCATGAAATTATACAGTGAACTACTGAACTGTATGAAATGCTTATGAAATAAGATCAAAACAATAAATAAAGCAAAACTGCAAGAAGGCTACCCACGACCCTTGTGAGGAATAAGCGGTCAAGAAAATGGATGGATGGATGCAAGAAGGCTAGTTTGCTGGAGGTCAAAATGGGTTTTGAGGACCAAAGTAAAAGACAATTTATCACTATCCACCATTTTGGTTTCAGGTTCGAACTGTGAAAAACCAACTCGGACAATTCCAACATGTGACCATCCTCGAATGCAGCATAAATGCACACCTCACTAATGAGACAATGACACACCTGGACAAGACACACATGGCTGAGGGAACTGATTGGCTGATACTCGGGGGAGGGAAGACAAGCACAGGTGGATGAAATCACACTTGACAAGACAAAAGGGAGACACAAGGAAAACAAAATGAAGCATGCAAAAACAAAAATAAAACATAAACCAGATGACCAAAACCCAAATCATGACAGAAACAAAAACAACAACTAGCCAAAACCAAAACATGACAGTGCTATCAATGCACATTTGATTTAAACAAACAAACAAACAAACAAACAAACAGAAAAAACTCCATCAGTGTGGCCTACAATTTTTGTTATTTTACTCTTTAGGTCGAGAGGTCAGGGAATAGTTTACATTCAGCCATTTTATACAGTATACAAATGTAAATATATAATACAGTTATTTGTTAATTTTCAAATTACTTTACCAGTATATGACCTTAAGACAGTAGTAGGCAACCCTGGTCTTAGAGAGCTGCAGTCCTGCGTGTTTTAGATGTGTCCCTCCTCCAACACAGGTGAGGATCGTTATCAGGGAGACAGCTAAAACACACAGTGTCCATGGGCAACTGTTTGAAATGGACTTCTATCAGACGTAGCCGTAAACAGCACTTTGATCCAAACCACATTGATCCAGTCGTTGTTTTACCTCTTTACCTACGCAAGCAAATGACTTTTTATCACGCTTGCATTGGGAGTCTTGCATTCTTCCCTGTGTGAGCGCTGTGCCTGAGGTCTGAGTTTTAAAAGATGGCAATCTCCTGTAGTCAAGGGGCTCCATCTCAGAGCGGAAGATTCACATAATGTGATTTGGGATTTACAAAGAAGTGTTCTTAATACCGCTGATGGTGTGACCCTCTCATTTCTTCAACAGACACTTCACACTCTTTCATTCATCATTTGATTGGCCAACTTCATCAGATAGGATATTGATAAACTTGAAGAATTGCACTTTATGAATGGAGATGAAAAGGAATTCTAAACAGTTTTAATCTTAGTTGATTCCTCGTGGCTATGATCTTCTGATGCTCATGTTGAAGAAGAAGATATGGGGTCATTGTTGCTTGTGGCATTTTGACAGCACAGTGAGCTATATATATTTATTTATTTTTTCTAGTCGGGCAGATATTTTCTCTTATCTTCTTGTTATATTGTACCCAAGTAGATTGCCACCACATTATTAATCTGCATATTCAAAATTACCCAGCACTGGTTTGCTCATCATGACATAATTATAAAGCTTCCCATGTCTTTTTAAATCAAACATTTTGCTTTGCCTACGCATTTTCTCTTTATCTACCTGCTGAGGTAGCTGCAGCTGGCTTACCACACAGCTTGGACTTGGAACCTTATCTTAAAACAGACTTATGACATACCTCCTTCTTAGCAAAAATAATGAGAGGCATGCCCATTGTTCTTTCCTTGGCCGCATGAAAGGAAACGTACACACTTGACTTAAAAAGTCATGGCACAACAAAGGTGTTGTGAAGGCTTTTCCAACCAAAAAAATGACAGCTGAAGCACCGAGGCAAAGATGGGTGGGAGGTTAAAGGTGTGCAGCATTATTAGAGACTGATAACACTAATCACTGGAGGATTACAGACTGACTTTACCCCCCCCCCCACCCCCAACACACCCCCTTGCTCTGTGATGTTCAGAAATGTCTGCGCTGTTTCCATGGTCACTGTGTGGTAGTGGGTGAGTGTTGTGAGGGGTACGCCAAGGGATGATGTACACAGGCAAACACATACACAGCCAGTGGACATCAAGTGAAATTGTATTTACAAAATTCCCAAATTGTGGAATATAATCTTCAGAATGTCAGATTACCACCTGTCTGTTAGTATAACTAACTACTCTTTCATTAGCATTTTATCCTTCTTGTTTTTGTAATTGGACTTTTTCCCCTTACGTATCACCATAGCATGTCACCCTTTTCCATCTAAGCCTTCATTTCTTCCCTCACTGTCAACTTCTAAGTCTTCCTCTAGCCCTCTTGCGTGGCAGCACCATCCTCGACACCCTTCCATCAATGTACTTCGTAATACCCTCGGAACATTTCCACACCATCTTAAGTCTGGTCTCTGTAACTTTGTCTCCAACGTATCTAACCTTGACTGTTCCTCTATGAGGCAACTTCTAATCTTATCCAACCCGTCCCCTGCTAAAGAAAACCTCAACAATTTTCATTTTCACCACCTCCAGTTTTGCCCTCGGTCGCCTTTTCAGTACCACTAAGCCGTACATCATGGATGGCCTCCCCAGTAACTTAGAATAGAAATCTTATAAAGCTCTTCTATGACGCAACACATGACACGGTCCTCAACCTTCCAACCTGGTTACGTCTGTTCTTATATATATATATATATTTTATTACTTTTTTGTATCACTTAAAATTGTTGTATTTCTTTTGGGTCCTCAACCAAGCACGCTCCATGACAGTCATGATGAAACCCCGCTACCTTTCTGTCTACTTTAACTTTGGTAACATCTTTTGGAATAAATATTGCAGAAAAAGCCAGCAAAAATTATACCGAAAGCAAAAACTGCGATGCTAACCACTGATGTCTCACAATATAGTGATACACGAGCGTGTCATGTTCATTTATAATGTCAGTAAAATTAACTTTCTGTCATATTTTGCTACTTAAAATATTACAAGGTTATTATAGTTTTGGAATTTTTAATTTTATTTAGTTTTTATTTCGGTTTCAGTTTTGTTTTTAAAATTTAGTTAGTTTTGTTCGTTTTTATTAGTTTTAGGTCTTTAATAAATGCTTATTTTTAGTTAGTTTCAGTATTTATTTTTAAGTGTATTAGCTGTTTGCAATATTTAAAAAAAAAAAAAAAAAAAAAAAACACACACCATGGGAGCGACGTCATCTGAAGGTGCTTTTCTATTGGCTGCTGCTAGATGACGTCACATCTGTGTGACACATTTTCAAAAGTAATTATTCCGGTTTATATAAAAATAAATGTACTAAAAATCACATTTAATATCATCCCCAAAGGCTCATGCATTAAATTAATTACCACAGACTAAAATGAAGGTGTTAAGGTTCCGGTGCGACCGGAGAGTGGATCCCAGAATCACAGAACACAAGAGGAGTAAGCGAGAGGTTTTATTCACCAAAACACGTGAATATGAACATAAAGCGCTGGACACAGCCAGGAAAAAGGTTAACAAAAAGTGCTTGCAAATTGCAAGGAGGGAAATTAACACAACACAAAAAGACCCGAAGGCTACAAACCGCAAACACAAGAAAGCAACAACTTACTATAGCTATGAAACACGCCACATAAAAGTGGGAACAAAAAGAGACGTAGCAAAACTTACGTAGATGAAAATCGAGAATCTTGGACAATAATAATTAGCGAAGGCAAAAAACAGTAGAAACACTAGACGATGGCTGTGAGCAGACGGAGCAACGACCCGACAGTGGCTGCAAGGAGTCCCAGTCCTTATGAAGGCCTAATAGGTGATGCACTGCAGGTGTGGTGCAGGGGACACGCCCCTCTCATTAATCAGGCACTGTGAGACAAGGAAAACACACTGAGAGCCCAGCAACATGACAGAAGGACATTTTTTCTATTAGTTTTATTTAAATTTGTAAATATAAAATGTAGTTTCAGTTAGTTATCGTTTTTTAAAAAGCATGTTCGTTTTTATCTTACTTCGTTGCCGAAATAATTTTTTGAATTTTGTTTTCCGTTAGTTTTAGTTAATTAAAATAACCTTGATTAAAGCACTTGGGAACTGATTGTGAATTCTTTCCCATTTATTTTATGAAAAACAACCCATTAGTCTTTGTTTCTGTAGAAACTAAATCTGTTATGTTCTGAGGTTGGATCTCAAAACGCAGACAGAAATAAGGTTTTAACTATTTATTCACATAACATCGAGAGGCGTGGAACAACTTCACTAGGTGAGTAACAATGAGAATGCATCAAGAATCACGAGACGCCAAGCCCACTTGAGCTGCGGAAATGCACAGAGGAACAGTGGTAATAATCCGACAAGCACACACTTCTCACTTTGGCTTAAATAGACACTGAATTGATCGGATTGGCTGTGGCTAGAAATGTGGGTAACAGGACTGACGTGGAATTATCTGATTGGCTGTTGACCAAGTAAAGCGATTAAAGATTCTTGACATCACATAGCTCCTGACATCACACAGCGTTTTTCCAGTTGAAACCAGATGATGGTTACATCAGTTCAAAACAGCCACTTGACTTTACGGTCATGACCCAAACATAACCCTTTGCATGACCCAAACTTAACCCTGGAATGACCCAGTCATGACAAAATCAAATTTGTAAATCACTGTTAATTGTGTAATGCAGTGTCCCCTCTCTTCCTTTCTACAGGTGACAAAGATGTTAGCTGTCGTGGTGATCCTTTTCGCTCTGCTGTGGATGCCCTATCGAACACTTGTTTTGATCAACTCTTTTGTGTCCACACCCTATTTGGATGCCTGGTTCCTATTATTTTGTCGGACGTGCATTTATTCCAACAGCGCAATCAACCCTGTGATATACAATGCCATGTCTCAGAAGTTCCGCTCAGCGTTCCGTGGGCTGTACCATTGCAAGCAGCAAGAGGGGAAGCAGAGGAGATTGTCAGCCATTCCTGCCGCTTTCAGTACAGTCCGCGACCCACATACGTCATTGTCCAATATTAGTGGACCAAATGAAGAAGCCAAAAGGGCGATCGTGAATATTGCTACAGATGTAAACGTAAAACAAAATGAAAATGGTCATCAAGCGACAAAGGTGATGAATGGCAACCAAGCAGAAAATGTTATCAGATCAGCATCTCAATGTTTAGATGTCAGTTCAATTGACACGTCCCTGCTAAGCGATGTGAAGGGGTCTCCCCAATCAAATGATGACACCGTTCATATTCCTGACACACATACAACAAAAACTCAACTGGATGCGACGTGTCGCGAATGTATAAATAGGTAATCAAATTTACCCATCATGAATGATAAAATAGATTTTTCCAGTCAAAGACAACCGTTGTGTAATAATTATTAAAGCCTGAAGTTAAAAAAAACAATTGCAGTATGTTGTGCCACCTAATTGTAGATGATATTCTAATTAATAATGCATATGTGAAATACAAATTTCAGTGAGAAGATTAATCCACACATTTTCCAAGGAGTCTGTCATTTTTCTGCATCATTGCCACCTGTTGTTGACTGAGACTGATGTCAAAGAGCCCTTTTTTTTTTTTTTTTTTTTGCCACATTATGATCATCACGGCTCCCGTTTTCTGAGGTTGGCCTGTGACTTTCGCAAAGTCAAAAGAAAAAGAAAATCCTTACCAACACCAGAACCACCATAGTTTATTGACTGTGTTGCTACCGTGAAGTACAGTACAGTATATTGTGATCTATATTTTTGCATGATGTTTAGTCCCTGTGATCATTGAAAAACTTCTGTATTTACAAGTTTGAATAAATATTCATAATGAGCCTGTGGAATCAATTCCTTCAGGAAGAGAAACGTTTGAGTGTGTCAAAGAGTTTAAACAGTTAAATCCTTTTCTTTTGGTGTTACTTATTGATCTTGTATTTATCTTGTAAGTTTAGTGCAGTGAGTGCCATGTCAACGATTAGCTACTTTTAATCATTTTCACATCCACCCCCCAAATATTGTTTTTTTTTTTTTTTTTCTGTTTGGCCGTAAAACGAATGTATAACTACACTGTTTGTAGAGCAAGTAAATTTATGTTAATCCTGACTGAAGTTAAATCTAAACCTACAAACTAACTTATGATGTCAGAATATCTGTAGCATCTAGTTGCTAACTTTGCCTAGCTGCTGTTCTTTCTCACTGATCATTATTATTATCATCATTATTCCATCCAACCATTTTCTGAACCGCATATTCCTCACAAGGGTCGTGGGGGTGCTGGAGCCTATCCCAGCTAAGTAAATGAAGACTGCCTTGTAAAAACGACCACTTGCATGTCTTTCTGAGTTAGTCATCCCAAGTCTCAGACTATTTTGATCAGCTTCTCTGGAAATTTGTTTTGAATAGAAAAATTGTGAAGTATAGTGTAACACAATTTATCAAGTGACTTGTAGAATAAGTGTAACAAAAGTGTGGTACACTTAAGTTTATGTATTGTATATTGCTTTTTTGACAGCATTTAAAAGTCTTGGTTCAACAAGTTTATTATCTGTGTTTATTCAGCCCTGGAACGCTGCTTTTGTTTGTATGATATGTTCAATGTGTTGTAATTACATATATTTAAATATTTGAGGTTTCAAATTGTAAAATATTTTGCAAATATTTTACTTGTCGCTCGCTGTTCTCTTCTTGCTGTTCAATTTGTGCATCAGAGTAACTTTTTTTTTAATTTTTTTTATTAATAATAATAAATCAATGTGAATAAATGTAGTTTGCAGAGTATCTCTTGGTAACAGTTGATGTCTAGATAATTAAATGTCGCTCAAAAGAATGTTTTAGGTAGCAGTGATTCTGATCTGAGCACAGATTATTTCCCTTATTCTCTAGTTTGCACAATTACTTTTTATTTTTTTATTTTTTTTTTAACACACTTGGGGTTGTGCACTTTTCATTTAAGGCCCCCTTATATCATTATTGGAAAAAAATAGTATATTTCTAGCCTATTTTATTTATTTTTTAAAATATTTTTGTTGGTCAGAAATAAGTGCGATTTTTAACACGATTTTCCCCAATTGGATCTCTGTTCCCCTCTTAATTTAATGTGAAAAATAGAGTTAATTAATTTCCTATGTAGGCATCTTGTGGCCACTGTGTTCCTTTACTGTCGGCGACAGTGCACCTTGATGTGGCCACGGAAAGGTGACGTCGCAGTCCCCCTGGAGGAAATTTTTCCCACCTCCATGATGACGCCAAGCGACTTAGCGGTGCAAACAAATGAGTGGAATGCACGTATTTGAATAATGAGTCGCAATCCTACGTTTACAAAGACCTTGAATTCAAAATTCTGAGCGTTTTGCAAGCCTTTTGCCGTTTATCGGCTATTCAATCCACAAATTGAATAGATGTCACAATTAAAACAGGTCACTCAGTTTGACATCGATTATGCATAAAACAGTGGAAAATGGTTGGATTATGTGGAACGGCACGTTTAAGTATATTCTGAAGTACAGACTTCTAACAAAGACTTATTTGTGAATAAGGGGCATATGGACAATTGCGAGTTTATGCCTAATTTCAAAATGTAATGAAATGTTTGACAACTATAACAATCTGCCTGGTTTGTATGCTAGTAACAGGCAAAAGTAATAGGCTACAATACACTTTGTTATCACCATGTAAGGTGTGTTGCATTGCGAAAATCAAAAAAAAAAAAAGCCTTTATGGGCTGTATTCACTGTTAGACTCGGAGATTATGTACAGTATTTATAAACTGGATTGTGAAGAGCAAAGGTTTAATTGCATTGTCAAAATAATCAAAATGATTCAAACATTTGAAAAAGTGACTCAAAGTCTTGCAGTCCACGCTGAGTTGCCTTGCGTGTGAAATAAAGCTTCCTTGCCTTGCCTCGTAATGGGGTGATTGATCATCATCTGTTCTCCCCTATCACAGCTGGCGACACTCTTTGGTTCCAAAAGTACATGAATAGTTTTGTGGACTAGCCAGAACAAAATGTATCTCTAATGAGCGTTTCCTGGATCCTCCACATGTGGCCTGTTGCCAGAAACAGAGCACCTGTCACGAGCCAAACAAAGGTTGAATTATTGGCTTGGCACAGGAACAGTGACGAGTCCTCTTAACCCGGATAATAATTCTTATGCTTACTGATCATGGTTGCTAAATAATTACCCGTTTCTCAGTGAAATTTAGAAAAAAAAGACAAAAATGTCCTAAAGCCTCAATATGACCACTGGGTAGAACCTGAGATCAACTTTTTTGGATACTAACATGTATAAGGTTACCACTTTCATACACACTCTGAAATAAATTTGTTGAAATTTACTTTGAGCAATTTAAAATAATTAACTATGTTAATTTATGAGAAGACACTGAATTACAATGACAATGAATTAACAAGGTAGGAATCAATAAATATCAATATGCAACACTATATATATTTTTTTATGAATCCCAAGTGTTTACACTTTCAGATGATCACTTCTCCAACATGCTTGGGAAATCACAATGCCCCATGTCTGTTAATCTATATTTAGAACACACCTCCAGGCTGCTCATGGGGGACCAAGTGAACCCTGGTAAGACATTTGATATGAAATAGCTCCTTATTGCTCTCAGCAATTATTGGCTGTGAAAACAGAAAATTGCTACAAATGTCAGCATGCAATATTCATACACATGTACCATATATAAGGCAAATAAATTATGTATGAAGTAAGCTACCACTTTACACTGTTTATACAACCGTTCCTGAAGACAGACTTGTGTTTTTGTCATTACAGGCGCGGACAATTTATGTTTTTCTAACCTAGGCACGGATTTGTAAACAATACGTTTCATCTCTACTCATTTAATTCTATTCGTGTCAGTAATAGTGTTGACCTGTGGCCGCATGTAGTTAGTGTGGTCTTGTATGAATGCAAATCCGACATGAAACTCAAAGATGAGTGCATAAATAATTCCCAAGACAAATGAGTATTATTCCTGTCAACTATCTCAGTTTGACGACCACATGCAGATGAACCTGAGGTCACTTGTGTTCTTACTGAATCCAAATATCCAATCTAAAACTAAAGTGTGTTTTCTCCCACTTTGTTGTCTCAGCTTGAACTGCAGTCTGGAGTGATGAGATTTTGTCTGTGACAAGGAGGTGGGCAGATAGCAACAGATGAGTTGGAGTTGACCTAATAACAACAAGCGGCCCCGCACACACACAACATGTCAACCCAGATATCATCTACTCCTTATTAGAATTCCATTCTATAACATTCTATTGTCGTATCTGTCTTGTTCATTTTGTCCTGATGAAAATCAATCTTTCTGCGTGAATGAAACTCTTGGGAGTAATAGCCATCACACTAGTCACAATGGCAAGAGGGTAAACGTTATTTGTCAAACATTATAGAACCAAATGTTGAATCCATTGCATCTATTTCATCTCGGATGTTTCTTTATATTCGCATCATACATATAACAGGTTTTAAGTTATTTATCTTGTCTAAATTAGAGTGAAATAACCATGAGTAACAATGATTTTATTAGCCGCTTTTCCGCTGTAAAGTTCTGGGTGGGAACTTCCACTGGTTCTTGTATCTTAATGCTCACGATATTATACTAACAGTAATAACCAGACGGCTGCATTTTCTCAGGTGAACTGTTTACTGGATGCCAGAAAGATCGAGTACACAGCTGCGGAGCCCTCTTCTATTAGTATGCGGAAGAGGAACTGATCTACTCAAAATCGTCCCTGCACTTATACTGTCTAGGCCGCCCGCCCCCATGGGCGAACGGCTCAACCTCCCCATGTAAGAATGTGTGGCCTGATGGCTTTAACTGGTTTTTACTGGATACGTATGTCAGAATGCAGACAGATAGAAAGGCGCCAAGCAAGGACAAATAACAGCGACACAACGGCCTAGCTCAAGTCATCTATCTAGTCATGAAGAGCCCTAATCTAACACCACTGCAGGAACCTTTGGAGAACTTTTCAGTTTACCTTGGTAAAATTCAGTTTGCGCCTTTTTCCACCAACAACAATTACCAGGGTAATTAAATTCCCCAGGGGGCATCCAAGAACTATCTCAGCAGCAGGGTCTTGCTGAGCTAGGCAGGAACTTTGAGGGAGCGGGCTGCAATGGCCACGCCTGATTAGTCAAATTTGGGGGCGTTGTTTTTACATCAGCTGGGCTCAATCAAACTCATTTGAATTAATTACAGAGAACTCGAAGATGCTGTGGAAACAGAATTCTAAATTCCCTGCTGAACTTTTACCACCAAGAACTCCCTTTACCCAGAACTCAAAGTTCCTGGGCTTGTTGGTGGAAAAACAGCTAATGTCAGGTGCTCTAAGATTTATGTAATACTAAATTGTTAGTCGGTTTTATTAGGGTTACCGTAGACCTACAACTGAAATGTTTCATATTGAGGACCAAAACTGCCAAAATTAAAAATAATTACATGACTAAATACAGGGAGTCCTCGAGTTACGTCAGAGTTACGTTCCTACGCTAGCGATATAACCATAATTTCGACTTAAGTCGAATTTCGCCATTGAAGTCAGTATTTAAACCAAAATAATTTGCATAAAAAAATGTAAAATACATTAAAATAAAAAAATAAGATGCTGTCCCATTGAAGCCCAAGTCTTTGCTGATGTTCGTCGGTGTCTCTTTTTTGCGATCTTTTTATGATGTCTAGCTTTGTTTCCATTGTAATTGCTTTTCTTTTGGCTGGACCAACATTGATAGAAGACGTAGCTTTCTTCTTCTTTGGGGCCATGATGTGGAAAAAAAGGTCGAAAAAGCCAAAGATACTCCCTTAAGTGCACAAGCGCTAGCACTAGCTAAGGGGTACGTAGCGGACGAGGGGAAAACACTGCAGGCTATATAGCGGAGGAGGAGCTAAAATGGCGGACGGTGCCAAAATGGTGGACTGGGCGTAATCGTTGTAGAGTCGAAACGCCTTAGGTCGAGTGCGCCTTAACTCGAGAACTCCCTGTAAATAAATGACTAAAAGTGAAAATACAAACGGAAATAAAAATATACTTCAAAAATTGTAATAAAAAAAAAAAAATATATATATATATATATATATATATATATATATATATATATCAATTCGTGTATTAAGACCAAATGATAAACATACAATGTTGCTAGTGACTGACGGTTTTCTAATAGTATTTTTGACCAACCGTAACACCCACTGGGTGTTTCAGGACAGATGAAAATCTTTCTGGGAATACCACACTTGTCATCAACTGGTTGAGCCAGCAAGGGAAAAGAAGAGTTCTGCCAAGTGAGAATTCTGTCATTTTGTGACCCTGTCTTCTGGTCTTGTCAGCGAATTGACTCTGATGGCTGCAGTCTTTGGTTTGATAAGATTACAAGTGGGATGTTGCAACAGAATAAAACCAACATTGTGAGTGTATGTTTTTGTTTGTACCCTGTGATTGGAAAGAGACCACTCCAGGGTGTACAAGTATATAATCAGTTCAATGTCAAAATCCATGAAATTGCCACAAATGTCTCAGGACTTGAGACCTAAACAAGGGGGCATATTTAAACACACTCATTTCGGCTGCTTGTATCTGGGATTTTGTTCTTTCGGTCACGACCAACAGCTCATGACAATGGGTGAGGGTAGGAATGTAGAGTTCATTTTTTTATTTTTGGCCTTTGTTTTCACGTTATTAATTGGTATTTAACTCTTTGCCGACTAATGTTTACTTAATTCAGCACTTTGTATGCAGCAACGGTTGTTTTACAGTGCTCTATAATTTTTTATTTTCAACAAAAAAAAAAAAAAAACAAGAGTTCCCACTTACATTAGGTTTTGAATCTCTGATTTCATTTTTGTAAACATCTTCCAATGGGGCTTCTTTTCTGAGTCTGTAAGGGACATAAAACGTTGCTAGAGGATAACATCTTTGAAGCAAGATACCAAATTGATTGATTTCAAAGTGGAGCAATTAGTCTCGTCCAGGTTAATGGCTTCCCTTTGAACTCCTCTGAGCCATTTCAAATTAAGTGGGAGAGACAGCCATAAATGCTTGCCTGGTTGTAGACAGCAAAAATCTATAAAACGCTTTGTTCTAAAGGTAAACTTTATGTCCAGGCTGCATAGTCAATTTTTTTTTATATAGCATTCTGTACACAAAGTGATTGCGGGGGGAACTGTGAGTGAGTTTCAAATTAAAATCCCAACACAAAACGTGCAGGTTCAACACACTCAGGTGAAAGAAAGAAGGTTGGTCAATGACAGTAAACCCTAAATAAACCCCAAGTTGTTGTTGTTTTCTTTACTTTTGCACTTTAAATCTGCACTTTTTCCCCCTATCATATAGTATTAGGTCGAAAAGAGCTCCCTCGCACTAAAATAAAGTGAGAGAGGACTAAATGGGGACAAGATATTTGAACCATTCCTTCAGTGTTTATGTTACTCACCAACGGGTCAACTAAGGCCTGTTTGAAAACGGTAGTTTGTTTGCATTCAAACACGAGTGATGTCATGCACGCTGTGTGATCGCAAGATTACAATTCCAGCATCCTGAGGGGTCCTCATACAGCGTAGACATCAATCATGTTCCACTCTCTCATCAACGAACAAATTCACATATGTAGACTATGCAATAAGAGGGAATACAAATCTGCACCTCCTGTATGCAAAATGCCAATGCGAAGGAAGCTCTTGAGTACTTCAAGTTTTAGTAGAAATAATCATTTGTCAATCCATTTTTTTTTTCTAAAACCCCATAATCAAAAAACTTGCCCTTTATAGTGGCAGCGAATGAGCTCTCCTCGTTTTAAGGCGATAATGTGTGACTGCTGCCATGCGCTCTCCCACATTGAATTATACATGAATGTCTTTGTAGCTTCCGAAAGGTAGCCTTAACTGCGTCCTGCTGAGTCTGTATATCAACTGCCAGATGACAGTGATTGAAGAAGTAAGGATCTGGGATGCTATCCTGCAAAATGCTGCATTGAATGGCACAATCGTGCATGGGCCCCTCAAAACAGTGCAAATAAGCACGACGTCAATACAAGTCAAAATTCAAAAAGGTGTGCACTTAGGTGTGCATGAGTATTGGCTCCCGTGGGCAATTCACCTTCTGGAACTGAAAAGGTGTTCAGAAGTACATTAGGGAGGAGCCAGTCCATGGTTCCAAATCTCTGCGCTGTTTGATTCAAAAGATTGTTTGTTGCTCAAGGTTTTGTACTCATCCAGGCCTGCCATTTTGAACTTTGTTTTGGGCACTAAGGCTTCCCCAAATTGTCCCTACATAGTATGAAACTCATTGGTTAAAATCAACAACAATGACTTTGAACCAATCTAATGCCACTAAGATTTTGTAGTTTGTCTCTTCCTGTTCTTGTCAGCCAATCAGCTCTCTCGAGCCATGATGTCATGCCAGTCTATTTTCATGTAGTTCCCGGTTTGTGATGTCATGGCCAGAGTTCATGACCTGTTATGTGCCTGTTATGCGTCTGTTCGGGTACTGATGTAACAAGTGTCTGTTCACGATACGTGATGTTCGTGATGTCAACCTTTAATCCTTTGGGTGAAGTCTGGGCCTATGCGATGCTGTCTTTAGACTTTTACGATTCACTGTCTGTAGGTGCTGTCTGAGAAATGTGTTCGTTGCTGGATTATTAAAGACTGTCGGTGTACAGCGTCTCTGAGTTTCTGCCGCTCGATGCGAATAAATGGAGAAAATCTTAATTATGTCTGCATTCTGGGATCCTACCTCTCAGCACACAACAGTGATCATTGTTCTTCTCGGGTCATGTTGCATGACATCTGTGATGGAGCCTGTCACCAATTCTTTGTTCATTCTTTCTATCCCAGTTTTGTGGACTTTTGTGGATCAGCCAATAAACCAATTGTTTGGGCCATGTGTATGTCACACATGTCTCGCTA